>NC_142937.1:24745725-24750725 GCF_046866305.1 Octopus bimaculoides
ATATATCTATATATATATATGTATATATATATATATATATATATATATATATATATATATATATATATATATATACATAGATAGATAGATAGATATAGATATATGTATATATATGCATGTGTGTGTGTATATATATATATGTATGTATGTATGCATATATGTATGCGTGTGTTTGTGTGTGTGTTTGTGTAGAAAAATACGCACATACACACACACACACTTGCATACGTTTAAATTTTTTCGTCACTCCCTTTCATTAAGGTTCTATCTATCTATCTATCTATCTATCTATTAAAGTAGTTCTCTCTGTCTCTTTCGCTCTCTCTCTCTCTGTCTCTCTTTCTCTCTCTCTCTCTCTCTGTCTCTCTCTCTTAATACATATATCCTTCGAGTGGTCAGTGCCTGGTCTGTTTCTTTACGTTGCCCCCCCCCCCCCAACATATTTCTACCATTTCTCCAAATTAAAATTAATTTAGTGAACAATTTTGTTAAAGAAATGCTTTAAGTCAGTGCAAGAAGACTTCAGTTCCTTTCTAAAATATTCATTAAGTTAAACTAATGAATTTTTGTGAGGTTTCAAATCAGAGATTTTGCTTCAAATGATATTGAATTTGAATAAATCTTCAAAACAGAAGAATTAAAATATTGGAACATTTTGAAACAGTGTCTGTAGCGCTGTTAAACGACAACGATGAAATGTTGTAGTGGGGGCAATATAACCACCTAAAACTATTGAAATCGTTGCCCCAGCATGAGCGCACTCTAATGCATGAAACCTGTAAAAGAAATAAAAGACTAGAGATTTAAAACAACAGAAACTCATGTGAGGAAATAAAAATGAGAATACCACCCTCCCAAAAAGACAAACAAGTGTGGTTGTGTGGTTAAGAAGTTTGCTCCTCGACCACTTGGTCCTAGGTTCAGTCCCACTGCGTGGCACATTGGGCAAGTGTTTTCTATTATAGCCTTGGGCTTGTGAGAGGATTTGGTAGACAGAAACTGAAAGAAACCCATCGTATATATATATACGATATATATACGATGGGTGTATATATATATATATATATATATATATATATATACATATATATATATATATATATATATATATATATATATATATATATATATATGTATGTAAGTATGTATTTGTCCTTTTGAAGACGGTGCCCCAGTATAGCCACTGTCAAATGCCTATATATATATATATATATATATACGACACATGTCAGTGTGTATGTGTGTGTGTGTGTATTTGTGTCTGTGTTTGTTTCCTATCACCGCTTTACAAGCGGTGTTAGTGTGTTTGCGTCCTTGTATCTTAGCGGTTCAGCATAAAGAGACCGGTAGAATAAATGAAAATGAAAAATAAGCACTGAGGTCGATTAGTTCGACTGAAATTCCTTAAGGCGGTGCCCCAGCATGGCCGTAGTCTAATGACAGAAACAAGTAAAAAATAAACAAAAAGACCCCCCCCCCCAGATGGAACAAATGTAAAATAAAGGAACTGGGGGTGAGGGATTGCCGATTAAATATGGGGTTAATGAAACGAGCGTGAACAATTGTTACAGAAGCATAACTCCAATTAACAATTGTAATTGCTTTGCGCCTCTTCCATATCATTAATGCGTTAAAGCTGGAAGGCTTAAAACAAATTAAAGTGCAGCTGGCGTATTTCGTAATCAGTTTATTTTAGACAAGTGGATTATCTATATTCTCTTCTTTTTGTTTTTATTTTTATTTTTACTCTTCTTTATTTATTTATTGTTTTTTTCATTCTGAACTTTGACAATAATCCATCATGTCGTGGGAGTAATGTCATTGAGCACATGATTAATAAACACTGAGCAATTTTCGTGCCGGGGAAAGATTATTGGCGCAGGTGTTCCGTCATATGTACTGCAGTAAATTAATGAATTAATTAGTGCTGTTATTGCTGTTATTTTTGTTGTTGTTGTTGTTGTTGTTGTTGTTGTTGTTGTTGTTGCTGCTGCTGCTGCTGTCGTTGTTTATGCATTGATTGAGGAGAACTAGACCTATAAAGATCAAAACTGTCCGGTCCGTAACCATTTGCATTTCTGTTCATCAAGGGTTGACATCATCCAAGATTTCCTCCGTTATTTAAAATAATAGGCTGCCTTCAGCAATTGTTATTTGTGTAGTTTTATTGCTCTTTAACCCCAGGCCGTGCATAACTGAGCAGACACGTGATCAAAAACATTACTGCCACAACCAATCTGTTCTTCTTTACACGCATTGCATACCGAGGACTAAAATATCTAATGTCCTTTTTTACATTTTGCATAATGCAAAATGCAGTCTGATGGAGATTTGGTCGTTATAGTTAGGTTACTATTTTGAGGCAGCGTAAAGTGTGCATCACAGTTGGATCAGCTCATTCGTCTGTTTCGCTGTTAATGTCACATGATCATGTAGTCACATGATCGTGTAGAAGCTCTGTCATTAACTCGCAGTTTTGTTTAATCCTTACGAGAAAGTTGAGGTATCAATCGTTTATGATGTATTTCTACTCTTGTTGAATAGGATGTAGTTTACTACTAATGTGAAGGCAAGTGGCTAAGACGTTAGGGTATTCAGTTCAAAATCGTAAGGTCGCGAGTTCGATTCTCGGCGTAGCGTTGTGTCCTTGGGTGAGACATTTCATTTCCCGTAACTTCAGTCCACTCGGTTGGAAAAAATGAATAGTACCTGTATGTCAAAGGGCCAGCCTTATCACATTCTGTATCGCGCTGAATTTTTCTGAGAATTACGTTCACGGCACCCGTGCCAGTGGAGTGCTCAGCCACTTGCACGTTAATTTCATGAGCAGGCTGTTCCGCTGATTGGATCAACTGGAACCCTCGTCGTCGTAACCGACGAAGTGATAGTTGTAGTTGTTAGTTTATGGGAGTTAATCCACTAAACTAATGGTTCTTAACCATTTTGTTTCTATAGACCCTCTTGATTCCTGTTTTACTTGGGTGGACCCCTCATCCCACAGCCAATCGATGTTTGAAACCTTCTTTTATATTTTTATCATTAAATATTTTTAGGAAGTATATAACTGAATATCTTTTGTCTGTACCTGTAAATAGGTGCTGCTTGACTTATACTTCGTCACCGTGGCAGTAGCTATGTGGAATTTTCTATATTGATGAGGTCAGAATGAGACCGGAACATGTCTGAGTGTGTTCTGTGTGTATTAAGAAAAAAAAAAAAAAAAAAAGAAACAGATGTGGTTTCTGATGACCTGCTCATCGTCAAGGAAGCATATTTAAGGGTAAGGATAGGGATATAGATTCTTTTTATTACTGAATAGAAATTACATCTATCATGCCTCTTTACATGCATCTTAATTTCTTAAATTTTTATAATCCACCTATCCTTTCTTATTTCAGTTTACGAGGGGCAGATGGAGTTTCGATCTGTAAAGCTCTCCTCTGTTCTCTTTAGAGGGCATGATTAGAGGTTGTACAGAACTGCAGCTCTGAGGGCCTTGTATAAATATCATCCAGGAGATTTTCAATTGCACTCGAGTTCTTATGAAAATGAAAAAGAAAATGTGTGTACGTGCGCGCGTGTATCAGTCATTCCATCATGTTAAACCGTTAATCCCCACATATTTTTTCATTCTCTCTCCTTTTTTTATCCTCCCAATCCTTTCTGTCGAAGAGCGTAGGCTCAAAACATCAAAGACTTTTCCATTCTTCTCGAGTGTGTGCTTGTGTATGTGTATATATATATATATATATGGCCAAGAGCATCGTGACAGGTAATCACGGAGATGTGACTTCGAGTCCACAGCTAACCACCTACACTTTTTTCTGCAAAATAGGGGTAGTTTATCCTGTTCAGGCTATATTATTAGCATTATCCTGTGTTTGATAATTTAAAATCACTTCTTTAACTTTCTAAGACATCTCAACGCTTCTAAAAGCAAACTTCGTTTGTTTGTTTATGTTTGTCGTAATTTGAATTTAACACACACACACACACACACACACACACACACACACACACACACACACACACACACACACACACACACATATATATATGCATACATATATATATATATACATATATATATACATATATAAATATATACATATATATATACATATATATATACATATATATATACATATATATATATATATATATCTCCGTGTTTTTCTCCTTGTCTCCGTATTCTTTCTGTTGAAGAGCGTAGCTCGAAACGTCAAAGACTTTCCGTATTCCCGAGCGTCATACTAATATATACTTTTGTTATTTACACCACCTGTCCTCGTCTGTTGTTATTTTTTGTATATTCTCCCATATATATATATATATATATATATATATATATATATATATATATATATATATATATATATATATATATATATATATATATATTTATATATATATATATATATATATATATATATATATATATATATATATATCTATATATATATATATATATATATATATATATATATATATATATACGTATGTATGTATGTGTGTGTGTATGTATGTATGCATTTATCCTCTCAGTTATTTATTTATTCTTGTTTCAGTCGTTAGGCTGCGGTCACGCTGGAGCTCTGTCTTCGGCAGTGATTGTAGGTATGTGTGTCTTTTTGTGCGTGTTAATACTATAAAGCTGAGCATAAATAATGATCAACTGTTTGGATAGATAGTCACGCTTCATATCAACCAGTAAAATCTAAACATAGACGCATGCGCACATCATATGCATATAGACACTATTCACAAACTCACACCCATATACACATATACATCTACTCATATGCATACCATCATATACACTGTCACACACAATACCAACGTATACTCCGAGTCACACACACGCGTAATCACACGCATAGTCGCACACACATATGTAGCTACTCCTTCGTCCTCGTCACCTCCATTTCACACGCATGCGTACACACACAAAGAACTACTATTAGTAAAAGCCTATAGTTATTTTACATATCCTGGCAATG
>NC_142937.1:24758225-24813225 GCF_046866305.1 Octopus bimaculoides
ATATTCTGGAAATTGTGTATCGTATCAAAGTTATACAGCTATTTTGTGTAATAGAATGCATTCATTCAACACAAAATCACTTACAAATTATACCACTATATCAAAAACATTTCATTTTATCAAGAATATTCATTCAACAAACTCCGGAAACTGATAATATTCTGGAAATTGTGTATCGTATCAAAGTTATACAGCTATTTTGTGTAATAGAATGCATTCGTTCAACACAAAATTACCGACAAATTATACCATTATATCAAAGAAATTTCATTTTATCAATCGGTTTAAAATTTTGGCACAAGACCAGCATTTCGGAGGAGAAAGTACATTGATTTTATTGACCCCAGTGTTCAGCTGTACTCATTTTATCAACCCCAAAAGGATGGTAAAATTAACCTTAGTGGATTTGAACTCAGAATGTGAAAGGGACGAAATAAACTTCAGTGATAATAGTATGAAGTTTAGACAGAAGACCCTATCAATTTTGAAATGAGGGACGAGTCGACTACTTGAATGACACATTATTTTATCGATTCTGAAAGGATATGAGATAAAGGTGACATTGGCGTTATTTGAACTCAGAACGCAGTGACCCGCTAGAAATACAGCTAACGATTTTGTGAGCTTGCCCCTTAAACAATTTAATAATAATTATTTTTACTATTGGAACAAGTCCTGGAATTTGAAGGAAGGGAGCTAGTCGATTACATGAAAGATGAAAAGTAAAGTCGACCTTGGCGGAATTTGAACTCAGAACGTAAAGACGAACGAAAATGCCGCTAAGCATTTTGTCAGGCGTGCTAACGATTCTGCCAACTCCCTACCTTTACAGCCTTGATAATGATGATTCCTTACTTAGGCAGGGGGTCCCAAAGTCCCCATTATTTTATACGAATAATGCTGGTATTTTATGAAAAATACCAATATTAGAGAAGACGTGTGATTGAGTAGTTAAGGTATTCAACTCACAATCGTAAGGTCGTGAGTTCGATTTCCAGCAGTGCGTTGTACCCTTGAGTAAGACATTTTATTTCACATTGCCCTAGTCAACCCAACTGGCATAAATGAGTTGTAACTGTATTTCTAAGGGCCAGCTTTGTTGCGTTAATTTCACGAGCATGTTGTTCCGTTGATTGGACGAACTGGAACCCTCGTCGTCGCAACCGACGGAGTGCCAGTATCAATGTTAGTGTTTTCTTTTATAAAAGCAATTTTCCAATATTTATAATGTTTTCTCTATTAATAACCGTGCAGGTCAATTTAACCTAGCAAGTAGTTAAAATTCGTCAGACTGTGTATGCACGTTTGTCAGAGAGAAAGAGAGAGAGAGAGAGAGAGAGAGAGAAGGAAGAGGAGGAGGAGGAGGACAATGTACGTCATCTGTTGCCTGTTTGTACTTAACTGTCTTTGTCTGTGTATTTGAGTCGACACCTACCAGCCGTGTTCTAACTCACTCGGCTATCAAATCAACAACTGCACGCTATGCGATTGAAAAACACTGGAAACTAAATTTCGATCTACACAGCAGCAGATGGAATTCACAGTTATCAGCTTGTCTTTGTCTTTGTCTTTGTTTGCATGTTTCCATAAACTTTGAATTATAAACAAGTCTAAATTTAATTCCCAGTTGATAAGGATTTTGATATTTTTTATTTTATTTTTCGTTATTTCTTTTTTGCGATTTAGTTTCAATATTTATTACTAAACAATGAAATGGAGTGTTGTGAGAGCCAGCTGCTACGTAAAACCTTTTGAATCTATTATTGAATGAAAACTGTTTTATTTTATTTTATCTTATCTTTCAAAATTTGACTGTGTTGTTAAGAAACTCGCTTTGCAACCGCATGGCTTTGGGTTCAATCCCACACCCAGGTAGTTTGGGTAAATGTCTTCTGTTACAGTCTCGGGTCAACTAATGCGTTGTGTCAATCTAGTTCACGGATGCATTTAATTTATGGACGTTTGTTGGGCTCCAACTGTATTGCTCCTTAGGGGACTCCACTGTATTGTCAACATTTGGGCCAGGTTTCATACTTGAGGCTACCTTCCTCCCTTCACAAAATAGGAGGTTGTGAATTGGTGAATCATCGGACAAAATACATTGATGTGTTTGTTTAGTTGCGTGCCTACAATTTTACTTTCTGATTTTAAATTCTGCCGAAGTTGTGTTTCTATTTTCTACTTCCGATGTTCGAAAAACATAAAGTTTCGGTCAGGTATTAGGTCGAGCTAAGTAAACATTTTCTTCCGCCCCCCCCCCCAACCAAATGCATGGCTTTGTGCCTATGTTAAGAAATCATTGTGGTACGTCATAGCAATACAGGGTATTTCATAGCAATGAAATACGGCGCATCATTGTCATCAGTCCCACACATCCACCAAAGAAGACGAAGGAGAAAAAGAACTAAAAATACCACAGAAGACAAAAATAAAATGAAAAAATAGAAAAAGGACTGTTTATATCAAAATTTTTACATTTGAATGCACAGTTGAGTCGTTGTTTGATTATCTGCTCTGTTATCAAATAAAGAATTGAAGCATGGTCACCCAAATGTTTTATGAATGCTGACTAAACGAAAAAGATAAAAAAGAAAATGAGGAAAGAAATAAGAACTAAAAATACCAAGTGAACGGAGATGTACATTCTCATACGTTAGTAAATTGTAATACGTCTTCCTAAATATAATAATGTAGGATAAGACAATTAATAGCAGATAAGCAGATAATCTGGGTAGAATCAGGGTTTCAAGGAATCCATCAAGGCCACTCAACGCAATAAAGGCAATCTCAGAATCGTAGAGGCCCTCCTTATCAACAAACTGAAAGCAGCCATAAATAACAGAAAAGAACTACATGAAGCAAACTGGTTACCATAACAACACCAGTCTGCGAATGTCACCTTCGTCTCCCACACATCTGAGCAATGCCCTTTTTTCATCCCTCGCTTTTCCACATGTCCTGAAGAAGAAGTCATAACCCCGAAATATAGAAATGTAAGGTAAAACTCCAATTTTGTTTTGTTTTTCATTTGTTTTCTTTTTGCTGTTTACTTAATGTTTTTCTTGTATCGTGCCGGCCTTACACAACAAGTCTAACCGTAGTATCCAGTCTAGCAAAGTCAAATCCATTTGAAGCTATGATTAGGAGTAGATTTCAGCTCAGTACTGTAAACTAGTAAAACACTGACCAGATTTATTTATTTTTTCAATGAGCTCTTGACGTTTCCTCCGGCAAATTGGTTCATTGAAGGTTTTGTGATATTACCAGAAATAACATGGGTTAGAGACGAGATACAAGCCTTTGCTATTTCGGTTTTAATTCAGTCAACGCTATTTGAAGTTTTAGACGTCATACTCTTTGCCCAGCAAAACGTCGTTTAGACGGAGAATCACTAATGAAGTTTAATAAAGGTGTAACATGTCTGAAGTTTTTACAGTTCTCCTAAAGTTCAGATTTTCTTCACTACATTTCACATTTAATTTTAATTAAAATAACGGAATAGTCTACCCTGTTTTGTTTTTGTTTTAAATACTGATTTGTTCTAATTAGAAAATAAAATTTAATATAGGCGCAGGAGTGGCTGTGTGGTAAGTAGCTTGCTTACCAACCACATGGTTCCGGGTTCAGTCCCACTGCATGGCACCTTGGGCAAGTGTCTTCTACTATAGCCTCGGGCCGACCAAAGCCTTGTGAGTGGATTTGGTAGACGGAAACTGAAAGAAGCCCGTCGTATATGTGTATGTATGTATATATATATATATATATATATATATATATATATATATATATATATATATATATATATATATATATGTGTGTGTATGTGTGTTTGTGTGTCTGTGTTTGTCCCCCAACCATCGCTTGACAACCGATGCTGGTGTGTTTACTTCCCTGTAACTTAGCAGTTCGGCAAAAAGAGAGCGATAGAATAAGTACTAGGCTTACAAAGAATAAGTCCTGGGGTCGATTTGCTCGACTAAAAGGCGGTGCTCTAGCATGGCCGCAGTCATATGACTGAAACATGTAAAAGAGTAAAGAGTAAAGGCTATATGTGATATGAATTAAGAAACTTCGAGAGACGTGCAGCAATTCGTTTTAATGGTTGAACTCGAATTAGACAACGCTACAAAAATTAGCACGTAAATATTACTTTCAAGAAAATCCTTAAACAGAAAAAGTCGAAGACTGCTTTAGTCCAATAGTTGAACGTCTGTCACATTTACAAAAGATATTTGTTCGTGTTCCACGAGTTGCCTGCAACCGTTTTCTATCCAAAGACATTTGATCCAATATTTACTTGTAATTATTTGTACCTTTTATCTACTTCGTGTTCCTCCATTAAAAGCGAATTTTAATTTGAAATAATTAAATTTTCTTGGCTTAGTACAATTAGTACACTAATCCTTTCACTTTACTTACATATTGAAAACGGAAAGAGCTAATAAGAGATATATTGATATAGACTCAAGGACCTCGCCCTGAACTAACGTGTAACAATGCAAGGTGTGGTAAGTGAAACAGCTGAGTTTTTACAACAATAACAGCTAAATTTACTCCTTAAATTTATTCATAAAACTCATGCTTGCATATAAATAGAAACGCGAGCATTAGTCTGAACTAATAAAAGCGCATACGCTGTTGTTTATATATATATATATATATATATATATATATATGCTAAATAGTGCATATATGCAAGCAAACCTGGATAAATTGATAGATAGATACATACGTAAATATATGCAAGCATATATACATACATACATACATACATACATGATGGCTACCCCCTCGTTATCGAGTATGGCCATTACACGAATCTTAACTTAACGGTGATGTGATCGAATGTGACATACATACGTACATACATACATACATACATACATACATACATACATATATACTTAGCATACACATAAATTTGCATATTTGTATACAAGTATGTGTGAGTGTGTGTGTGTGAATGTGTGTGTGAGTGTGCATATAAATATATAGGATCATAAAAAGTACATACGTACATACATGCATGCATATATATATATGTGTGTGTGTGTGTGTGTATTTTTATCTATCTATCTATCTATCTATCTATCTATCTATCTATCTATCTGTCAGTCTCTCTGTCTGTCAGTCTGTCTGTCTGTCAGTCTGTCTGTCTGTCTGTATCTGTAAATATATATATGTGTGTGTGTGTATAATTATATATATATATCGTCTGTAAAAATCATAAATCCGAAAGAAGAAGCACACCTTAAGAGATAGAGCAGTATGTATTAAAAATGGGGAAAGCCGGTTTATGGGATTACCTCTATGGACGAGAAACCTAAGGTAATCCCATAAACCGGCCTTCCCTATTTTCAATATATATATATATATATATATATATATATATAGATAGATAAAACTTACTTGGAAAAGGGCGTTCGATCATATAATAATATAAATAATATATAAATATATGCGTATATCCGTATATATATATATGGATAGGACCACGTGCGCATGCAAGAAATAACAATAAACTATGAATGTCATTCTTAATTTTAATCTCAATTTTATTTTATTAATAGCCTTTTTCTCTTCTCACATATTTTATATTCATTTTTGCTAAGGTTTTTCAAAAAACCGAAACATGTAAATTAATTAAAACACCCCAAAAATGTTTTTAAAAAGCGGCATTTTCATTTTTATTCATTTTCAATATCTACTTACTCGTGTAGTACTTTTACAAATCTTTTCAAATATATATATATATATATATATATATATATATATGTATGCATACATAACATACATACATACACACATACATACATGCATTCATACATACATACATACTTATATACATATATATATCCATATATGCATGCATGCACCCATCCATCCATCCATACATACATACATATGACAGAGAATAAACAAATTTCTTATGCCACAAATATGCTTAATTATATCCATTTATATCAAACAATTCTCATACAAAATAATTTTTACCTCTGCAGGCGATCTCCTGCATCTAATCTACAGGTAGCGGATTTTACGATATTCATAAATAAAAGTCGATGTGAACTTTACCGGTGAAATATATAAATTAAATAAAACTCAACACACACACACTTTAACGTGATCTGCTGTATTCTTTCTACAGCAGACACATTTTGCTACAGCACCGTTTCTGCGGATATTGATATCGACCGCGTCAAATTAGGAAATTGGCTACTACTGAACTGCAATGTTTATTTTCATACGTAGACACAGTGTTACACTTTTATATTTTTAACATCCATTTTAAAATGTCAACGATAATTTCTTTTCAACAAACACAAATTTGTTTCGATATATTGTTTAGAATGGTGGAGTTAACTTTAGTTCTTGTCGTCGTTGGCGAGATGCTTGAATATATCGTCTGCATTTTCCTCAACTGCAGGCGATTCATTGCAGTTAACACTACATTAAACTCATGGACGGTCTTTTATTGATCGCTAGTCACTTTCGTACACAGGAAGTTCATTTAAATATGCTTCTATGAAGTGGTGTAGGTGGAGACAGGAAATGTTCTGAGTCGTTCCGGATAACTTGTTAAACCCTCTCCCTTTCCCTTTCTCTTTCTCTTTCTCTTTCTCTTTCTCTCGTTCTATGTCTGTCAGTCTGTCTATCTAGTTTATCATTCAAGCATTTTCTAACCAAAGAAGCATAGTATAAAACTGAAGACTTTGTACGAAGTATAGTTCATAGTAAATTACGGGTAGAGGTTTCTATTTACTTCTTGGGTATACAACATCGTTATATATAAATACATACATACATACACCACATACGCACGCACGCACGCGCACACACACATATACATACATATATATACTAGCTGACGTACCAGGCTATTCCCGGAAAAGCGGGGATTATCCCTTGGATCCGTTCTCATAATTGTTTCGCTAATCCAATAAAAATAATACAAAGTATGTAGCCCTCAAAACGGTTTTTGTGCATTTACAGAGAATATACTGAACTGTGTTACACAGGATCTTGTTTTTAGGAAATCCCAATAAGTTATGAATATTCAAATCATGAAGTCAGTTATGTAATAACACGAAATTTGTTACCCGATAGTAAGAATTCAAATAAAGTAGCCCCGAAAAGGGCTTTAATGCGTTCCCAGAGTATATAGAACTTAGGAGGAAATACCAGTAAGGTATGTATACCAAAATCGTGAAGCATGTTACTTAATAATAGGCTAATTCAAAGTAAATAACTCTGAAAAGGGCTTTTGTGCGTTCGCAGGGGATATTACCCTTAGGGGCGTTAGTGTTGAAATAGGTTTACAATGAATGTAGAAACAGTCTGATGTTTAGTTTTACAGTAGATATACAAATAAATTTGCATCGAGATTAAAAAATAAAATAACATGCATATTATCAATACATTTACGACACTTAAAAATATTACAGTTAAATAATAAATACCTGATCATTCGGTGAATTTTATTAAGTTTGTAGAGCTTCTTGATAAACAACATTTTTGGTCTTTCCTTGCGGGGCATAAATAAACAAATGATTAAGATTACCAACACTTGAGCATCCCACATAAAGTTGGCCATGGGAGAAAACTGGTTCCGCAAGATTCAGAACTGCCACATCCACGGACTGCCCCTGGGCCTTGTTAATGCTTATTACAAAGCTCAGTTTCAACGGGAATTGCAAGCGCTTGTACTGAAAAGGCATATCAGAGGGAATAAGTGGAATTCTAGGAATGAATACAGGCTCACCGCTTGCTTTACCAGTCAAAATTGTTATCTCCAAGACTGATAGCATAATCTTCTTTATTATAAGTCGGGTTTCATTGCAAAGCTTCGGTGGATCGAGGTTTCGAAGCAGCATAATTGGAGCCCCAATCTTGAGGTGCAAGTTGTGAGGTGGGGGGTCGGGTAGAGCTAAAATGGCACAGTTTTTCATTCAGTTATGGTCTGTAAACCGATTCCTCAGGTTAGGAAGAACCTTATTCATTAGGTCCTTTAAGTCAGATACTATATGTCCAAAAGGCAAGCTTACCCGGCCATCCTTTTCGCCAATCGAAGTGCCATTTCGGACGTCCAACAGTTGCTTTGAAAGAGTTTTGTCTGCATCATCACCACTGAGCTGCAGTCTCATGTTGGTTGTGAGTCTCAGCTTTTGCACACTGCTCAATAGGTAGAACAACTTTAAGATGGCGTTTACTTCATCAACTCTTGTTCCCTTTGGAGCTACGGGAAGGGTTTGTCTAAAGTTTCCTGCAAGCAAGACTGTCGCCCTTCTCATGAGCCTAGTGTTGTATCTCAGATCCTGAAGCGCCATGTCAAAAGCTTCAAAGGAAACCTTATGGCTCATTGTCGTCTCACCCAGAAGTTTGTTTTTTATAAAACCATGACTGAGGTTGCAGTTTGCCTTCTCTTTCTTGGACAGGTCTAAAGGAAGCTTGAAACAAGAATGGGCTGTGCGGCCACCACTTAGCAGAGTTGCAGCTGTTCCACTTGACGCCACAGCTATGGTAATGTGTTTCATTTGGCACAGCTTAGCCAGAAGAAGGTAGATGACAAATGTCTTGCCAGTTCTACCTGTAGCATCCAGAAAGAAAAGACTTGCCCTTTCATTTTCCATGCTCGAAATAAAGGTCTTATAAACACCCAGTTGGTCCTCCACACACACACACACACACACACACATACACACACACACACACACACACATATATATATATATGTATATATATATACATGGACATATATATATATATATATATATATATATATACATATATATATACATATACATACATACATACTTATATACACGTACATAATGCATACATACTTACAAACATACATACATACATACATACATACATGCATACATACATGCATACATACATACATACATACATACATACATACACATATATATATATATACATATATATATATATATATATATATATTTAAAGGTGTTTTGTTGATTTTAGTCAGGAATATTGATTCCTTTTATTGGCACATCACCAAGCATTTGTTAGGGAGTTTTGTTTTTAATTGAATCAACTCCAATAAAAGACTTGTACGTTGTCGATGCATTGCGAACATAAATCAGAGGGGTTGCACTTAGTACGTAGAAGTGAGAAACTAAATAGGTAAGCATTGTGCTCCAGCGGTCTAGTTTTCCTGCTAATTTCCTGGTTTTTGTCTCCGTTAGGCTATTGTGGCCAGGTGCAGTTATATCCTCTACCAGTAACATGTAATCCAGTATAATGTGTGTGATAGTCATGTGGTTGGCGACTAAACCATCAACCTCTTCCAATTACTTGGTAAAGAGGTTGTAAGTGTGCTTCGGAGGATTTTAAATAAACGCGTCAAAGAGCGGAAGTGCTTGATACAGAGAAGTCGACGGCCATTCTTACATAGAGAAGTGATAGGTACGGTAAGGTTATCTATCTGTTGAAACATACGTAGCTGTGCACTTACGGCCTCTTTAGGTTACAAATTTTGGATAAGGGAGTTGGTTCTTTTTTATTGTAGGGATTGGAGGTATCATCTGCATTTTATCCAATTATAGGTCTATCTATATTAAACATAGATCGTTAAAAGTGTCACTGAGTACCTCACCTTCACATAGAACTTCTACAGTTGCACCAGATTATTCCTAACTGAGCGGATTTATGGTAAAAGCACTTAAGCTGTGATTGTCCCCTCTTTTTTATTCAGACAGAGTGCAATCGGGACCACTTTGTCTAACGTGCACAGTTCGTCTAGCGTGATTTTTGTGGGGTGATCTGAGGACGATTTCATTGCTACGTCTGGCAGGGGGAACAATTATATAGAAGCTCCCACGAATTTTCACAATGAGCGAATCTGATAGGAACTCATACCACTCTATTTTACAATATTCGTTGGATTGGGACACAAGTCGTTCATCTGTTATTTAGAGGTGGGTGTAGATAACATGTGGCACTGAACACACAACTTCAAGTGTTTCCAGTTCTCCCAGCTGTTTCGACCGCATACAACAGTCAACAGTAACGCTCGACAATTTGTTTTAACTAGTCATGGAAAATAGAGGAACGCAACCAATCAAAGGCGTCTGTAAACATTCTATACTCGGTTGGCAAGTGCTAAATTCATAAAGAGACGACTCACTTTGAGGCTTAAATTTTAACATTCGATTCACTGAGCTACAAAACTGTTATCTACGGATTCTGTATAAATAATTCATTAAAATATCGCTTCTACAGGAGATGTAGGTTTGTGCCCCACAGGAAGCTTTTGACCTCTGCCCCAAAGGGTTTTTCAACCCGATATTTACATGCTATTATGTATAGCTTTATATGTACTTCGAGAACCAATTCAAAGAAAGAATTATTAATGATACAATTTCGGAATCATAAGAAACAGCTGATAACCTACGCCAGGAAAATCACTATAATATAAAGATTTTGGAGATTGATAAAGTTAATTTCTCATGAGAATTGTAGATTATAACGGGTTTGTCTAAAACTAATGAAATTTGAGCTAAAGCTGAAGTTGTGGGATTGATCTGGTGGGAGAGAGACGTTGCCATGTGAGGAATGTTGTGTGTGGGCGAGGAGCCTAGGATACGAGATGAAGAAACGAAAAGAATGGACAAATAGGAAGATATATATATCGTTCACACGCATACGAACACCCCCACCCCCCACACAAAAGAAATAGATTTAATGTAAGAAGTTAGAAGAAACTGTAAAGAGGAGGGTATAACCAGGTTGTTTGGTACGAAACATCAAACAGCCACAGACAAAGTTACAGCTATGATGATAAGTATCGTGACAAGAGGATCTGATAATGATGGAGGTGAGAATCAGAATACGCAATTACATACACATATTCTCTTATACATACAACCGCCCAATGGAAATATAAACAAAGACATTTAAGTACTCTTGCACTCCCCTTGCTACCATCACGACGAATACACTTTACTAATATCATGAAACTAATATTGAAATGTGGAGGCGCAACGGCCCAGTAGTTAGGGCAGCGGACTCGCGGTCATAGGATCGCGGTTTCGATTCCCAGACCGGGTGTTGTGAGTGTTTATTGAGCGAAAACACCTAAAGCTCCACGAGGCTCCGGCAGGGGATGGTGGCGAACCCTGCTGTACTCTTTCACCACAACTTTCTCTCACTCTTACTTCCTATTTCTGTTGTGCCTGTAATTCAAAAGGCCAGCCTTGTCGCACTGTGTCAAGCTGAATATCCTCGAGAACTGCGTTATGGGTATACGTGTCTGTGGAGCGCTCAGCCACTTGCACGTTAATTGCACAAGCAGGCTGTTCCGTTGATCGGATCAACTGGAACCCTCGACGTCGTAAGCGACGGAGTGCCAACAACAATATTAAAATAAATAAGTTTACACTAAAAAGAAGAGATTAATTAACACTTGAAAACATTAAGCGGTCAACTGAATTGCTTGCACCGGTGGCAGAGTTATTCAGTTGTACGGGGTGATGACATCATAAACTCTCTGTGCAGGTCTCTTTTCAGTCCAACGAAAACGTTAACAACCGGTGCAGACCAGATCCCGTTCATTACTGGCTACAGTTCCTTGCTATATAAAGTAAATTAGCCGTATAATCGACCAGTAGTTCGTGGGTGTACTTTTCTGAGATCAGATTCTTAAGGCAACATAAACAACAAATGCCTTTAGTTAGAAATATAACGGTTTATTTGATAGGATTAAGTATTTTCTGGATTAAAATGTTCCGTCAGTGCATTTTAGACAAAAAAAAAAAGTAAATCTGAGATTAAGTCAGCCCATTTATAAAACTGATAGTATTTTATTTATGGTCATTAAAGGTAAATTTGATTTTCATCAAACTAAACAAAGCCATGCATTTATCTCGGTTTGTCTCTCTTATCAAAATTCTCATTTCATTTCTGAATTGGCTCCTTTTGGACTAGACGTGAACACTATCTTTGTTGGAGAGGAACACGAAATAGGAAGTGAGACGTTCATGTCTTTCCTATAAAACATTATTGACGCATGTTAAGTTAGACTACCTCAATAGTAGAGTGAACCTCTGTCATCGTCTCAATTTGTTGGTTGTTTACGTTTTTCTGTCGTTTTTTCCCTCGCTAGGATGTTGTACCTAATTTACAAAAAAAAGCTTTCCTAGCATCTGTAACCTTTCTGTTTATCATGGTTACAGTTGCTATAGTAACATGTATAACGCTAAGAAATGACAAAAGAAATAATTTCTAACAAATGAAATTGCTATGGAGTTGAGTGATTTATTACTTTGCAATCTGTAAAACACTTAAGCACTTAAGACATTCTAAGTATGTTTTTATGGGAGCTCAGAAAGAAAGGGAATTCAGATAGCATTGAATAAATAAATAAATAAATAAATAAATAAATAAAAGAGATACCATAAAGAAATTCACAGCATTCAATTAGATAGGTTTTAGTTGTTGCTTAACATGTAAATATATCTTAAAATCTGGATTTTAGACTGAAATATCTGTAGCTTTGGTAGAGAGAGAGAGAGAGAGAGAGAGAGAGAGAGAGAGAGAGAGAGAGAGAGAGAGAGAGAGAGAGAGAGAGAGAGAGAGAGAGAGAGAGAGAGAGGGTGCATTTGGCTGAGTTAGCAAGTGTAAAAAACATCTAACTAAGAGATCAAAGATTCATATTTGTTTATTTGTATAATTAATAAACTTAACTATCAATGGTCCAGTACATCTCGATGAGCATAAGAACTACAACTCCGTAAGCATCGGTAATGTCAAAACAATTTACCGTATGGGTATTACTTTACCAGGATTACCTCAGGCATTAAACTGTTAAAATCATATTTTAGCAGAAGTTTAAGCTTTAGGACAGATTGAATAACTGGCACTCCGTCGATTACGATGATGAGTATTCCAGTTGATCCACTCATTAACAGCAAGTGAAGTTAGCATGAAAGTGGCTGAGCACTCCACAGATACGCGTACACTTAACATAGTTCTTAGGAAAATTCAGTATGACATAGAATGCGACAAAGCCGGCCTATGAAATACAGGCACGACCCATTTTTACCCGTTGAGTGAACTGGAGCAACGTGAAATAAAGTGTTTTGCTTAAGGACAGAAGGCGCTGCTGGGAATCGAACTCACAACATCACGATCGTGAGCAAAATACCCTAACCATTAGGCCACGCGCCTTCGTATAGATTGAATAGACTTTTCACAAAGGACAGTCTCAATATGGCCATCTGTTCTTTTTTCAAACATATTATAACAAGGACAGCGTTTACACTATCCAACGTATCCTTCTCCATTTTTCTTTTTTAAGACGATACAGTATGTTTTAAGGAAGGTTTGATTGATTTTTCTAGGAAATCAAGCCACCACATGGAGACTTCCTCTTTGTTTCGTAATTGTAGAGTTTTCAAGTTGTCACTATACATCTTTAAATTCATTCTTCTACCAATCACTACGATATCAAACAACATTAAGCTGAACGTCGATGGTTTGTGTTCATCGTGGCTGTTGCGCTGTGTCCACCATTACAAGTGAGTACAATGTGTGAAAATGTAACCAAAATTTTCCATTTTTTCTTAATTTCTTTTCCAATTTTATTTCCAAAGAAAAAATTTGAATTGACAGCATTAAAAGATTTTCAGAACAAAAAGTGGTTGGTAAGCTCTCAGGGGTGGGGTGAGAGAGAGAGAGAGAGAGAGGGAGAGAGAGAGAGAGAGAGAGAGAGAGAGAGAGAGAGAGAGAGAGAGAGAGAGAGAGAGGGAGAGAGAGAGAGAAATCAATAAATCAATAAATAAATAAATAAAATTGCATCTCTGGTGTGATTTCTAAGCTAGAAATCACCCCGCGTCTTTCCGAACGAGACGCTAGTCCGTCATCGAATTAACTAACCAGCTATTACTGGAACTCTTTAATTTCTCTGTTGATGCTCTCTCTTGTGGAGGGTAGGCTTGAATGTCACAACGCTACTTTCATCTCTATCAATCTGAAATGAATTGTATGTATAGAAGTTGACAAATATTCCTGCCAATGTTCTTGAATTTAGTCCATCCATATACGTACCAACCAGGGAGCATCTACTACTTGGTCGTGTCGCTGGATCTGCTAAAAATAATAAGCAATTCTCTCTCTAATCGTATCCATGTATATTAAAAAGAACGAGCACATTGGATGATATAATCGTAAATATATTATGTCTGAATAAAAGACAAAATTGTAACAGCTGAAACATCTTTATCAGAAACCTGTGAGATCAGTCTGAGTTGGGGAAACATGGATATATTTATAGGTTCGTTTGATTAGGTACAAGGCCTTTCATTTTTATTTTTAGATGAGAAATGGGGTGTTTAATATCTTTATCAAGGGCGTAAGTGACCTTTGTAAAAGGGAACGCTGTAGAGATCTCAGTTCAGAAAGAACTTATTGCTCTATCTTATTTCACTTGCAATTATCTATCGAGATATTCGTGTCTTTTAGTTAAAAAAAACAAAAGAAGAATGTTCTTTCCATGCCTTTTTTTTCGATCTGGAAGATAGAATTGATAAAACATGTTTTCTTGAACTAAAGTTAAGTAAGCGTTATTCCGTTAAATATATAAAGAAAATAGAATTCATGTTCAAGTTTATTTTTATTGAAAGTAAAATCCATTTAAATTTATATTTTAGAACTTTTTTATATAAGTTTTCTAATTCGGTTTACATTTTTGCTTGTCGTTTAAGTTTAAGAAAATATCGTTATTTGAAGTTATGGTTAATCTGAAAATAAAATAAATGAATAAACACAAAAAGAAAATAAAAGAAAATGATGATGCCATTTTGAATTTAAACAACTATTAAAAAGAAATTTAGTTATAAGCAGAAGTATAATTGAATATCTAAAATCAGAACAAAGGGTTAAAGAAAATAAAAAGAGGGTATATTTTCTGAAGGAGAAATACAATACTGAAAGATTCATTCGTTTTCCAAAGATGTTACCAACGGGGGTGAAGTGGATTTTCGTCTGCCGAAATTCGAAACAGACTTCTACTCGTTAGCAGCTTATTGTATTTTATTCCATGGCATTCGATATACGAAATTAATGCATTTTGGTTTGATTTAGAATGTATCTGAAACAAAAGGCATGAATCACAAGAATCCAGAGAAAGCTACTTATCTTCAGATTTCGTTGTATTAACCAGATGAGAGATGCATTTCAGGTAGCTAGGACAATGGTATTTCACGGGTACCTTTTTTCGAACCACCAAATGCCCTCACCATTGCAACGAAGAATCCCCTATGACATCCCTTGATCTGCAAGAAATGGCAACCACATCTCCCTCGTATCACACCTCATCTTACATATGAAATGGGACCTTGAACCTTCCCCCCCGCAAAAAAAAGAAAGAAAAAGAAATGACAGGATGATCACGACTGGGATACATTTTATTAAAAGTTTTTTTGATTAGTGTTGATCTGGGACTGAAAAATAAGAAAAAAAGAAAAGAATTCTCTCGTTATTCAGAATCTTCTATCTGAATTGTTACCTTTAGAACCGGTACCAACTCAGATCAAAGTGAACTCAGGTGTGAATAACTTCGTGCAATAATTACGATATACAGTATATGGTGTCTATGATAAGGTACGAACCAGCGACTACAGATTTGAACATTAACGTTCTCCATCTAGTAGAAAGAGATAATGGACGAGAATGGCCGTTGTTGAGAAGAAGGAGGTAGCTTACGTTTGTCATGAACCCCAGGAGTTATAAAGTCGGAGCTTAACCAGATTTTCAAAAAGTATAAGTTAGTGAGATTACAACATTCCTCTCTGAACGAGACGCCGGTCCGTTGCAGAATTACCTTCTCAGGTATTGCTGGAACACATTTACTGTTGAATGGTCTGGAACATCGTGAAATGAAGTGTTTTGCTAAAGAACACAACACACCTCTCGGTACGAAAAGAGATACTAGGGTTAGAAGGACAGAATTTGACAAAAGATTAAAAAAAACAAAAAAATCTACTGAAAACGGGACACGAACTGATGATGCTTCGACTGGCTGTTTTCGTATATCTCCCCCTGATCGTCTGTTTTCACACTTTATCCATTGTGCTATTATGCGGTTGCCCAACTTGCAACAAGTGGGAGCCAGATCTCTCAACGAACACCCTGCGGTGTTGAAATACAAAAACGAACATTAAAAAATATATATACTCCTAGATGTAGTATTTTTACAAACAAGGCAACGTAGCTACGTTTGGAAATCCCTTTGATCATATATATTTGCTCGATCGGGGCTGACTTTGGGTGAAACAACAATAGCAGCATCAAACATAACTACAGGGAAATCAAATCCCATTTTGTATTTATGTTTTATTGGCGCGTCCTGTTGATGCAATATTGATTTTATCGACTGAATTGGGATGAGACAATATGGCGAGGGTTACTTGCGGTATTTTGTAAATAGATTTTGGTGTCATTGAAACAAATGTGTTTGTTTTATATGGTATTACGTATTTAGTGTGGAGGCGCAATGGCCCAGTGGTTAGGGCAGCGAACTCGCGGTCATAGGATCGCGGTTTCGATTCCCAGACCGGGCGTTGTGAGTGTTTATTGAGCGAAAACACCTAAAGCTCCACGAGGCTCCGACAGGGGATGGTGGCGAACCCTGCTGTACTCTTTCACCACAACTTTCTCTCACTCTTACTTCCTGTTTCTGTTGTGCCTGTAATTCAAAGGGTCAGCCTTGTCACATTGTGTCACGCTGAATATCCCTGAGAACTACGTTGAGGGTACACGTGTCTGTGGAGTGCTCAGCCACTTGTACGTTAATTGCACAAGCAGGTTGTTCCGTTGATTGGATCAACTGGAACCCTCGACGTCGTAAGCGACGGAGTGCCAACAACAACATACGTATTCAGTGAAGGCGCGTGGTTTAGTGGTTAAGGTATTCAACTCACGGTCGTGAGTTCGATTCCTGGCGGTGTGTTGTGTCCTTGAGCAAGACACTTTATCTCACGTTGCTCATTTCACTGAGCTGACAAAAATGATTTGTACCTGTATTTCAGAGGGTCAGCCTTGTCGCATTCTATGTGACGCTGAATCTTTATTAAGGTTACGTTAAGGTTACGCGTGTCTGTGGAGTGCGCAACCACTTACACGTTAATTTCACGAACAAGTTGTTCTGTTGATCCGATCGACTGGAACACTCATCGTCGTATTCGATGGAGTGCCAGTACATATACAGTACTACTTTCCAATATGATACAGTTGTGCGTGAGTTCCTGTACAGAGAATTATTCTATAGATGGATAGAGCGAAAAGGGCCGGTTGAGTGGTTAACACAATCACTAGACATTACCTCAATGGGCATTTTTGAGATTAATATGTCAAAATGAAACATTTTCTACAAAACCATGCGGTGTTGATAACTTGCTTCATTTCAGAAAAAAACAAAAAAACAAAAACACATCAAGATATTGAGGTTAATAAAGAATTCGGTGTACTTTATGAAGGAGCTGGACATCAAGAATGTGTAAATACTGTAGTCTGGCAATTTAAGCACTGAAGAGATTATAATTGATTGTAATTTGCGGACTTAAACACGCGTATTGTCTTTAATTGTTGTAAGTATGTCATTCTTATTGTGATTTAACAAAGCTACTCTAATAAGCATAACTTTTTAATTATCTGCAGATTTGTTTTCATAATAGAAGCTGCATACCTAATTGGCGTATTATTATGGAAGCAAATCTATGTGTGTATATAGTTAGCTATTGCTATTCGTTGGCTTTTTTAAACTGCTGGTAACTCTCATTTGCAAAGTATTTTTCATACTTCAGCATTAAAAAATGCTTTGATTCCGCAAGGTATAATAATCTGAACGCAAGGCTAGTAGTTTTGAGGGGAGGTGATAACTCAACTACATCGATCTCGAATGGATGAAAGGCAAAGTCGATGATGGCGGAATTTGAACCCAGGTCGTGAAGAGCCAGACGAAATGTCCTTTAGCCTCCTTTTGTCCGATGTGCTAATGATTCTTATTTCTTTATTGCCCACAAGGGGCTAAACATAGAGGGGACAAAAAAGAACAGATGGAGGGATTAAGTCGATTACATCGACGACCCCAATGCGTAACCGGTACTTAATTTATCGACCCCGAAAGGATGAAAGGCAAAGTCGACCTCGGCAGAATTTGAACTCAGAACGTAACGGCAGACGAAATACTGCTAAGCATTTCGCCCGGCGTGCTAATGATTCTGCCAGCTTACCACCTTAAGAATCCAATAATAATGAATGCAAAAAAAAAAAAGAAAGAAAGAAAAATAAGCCAACAGAGGACTGTGTGGTCGTTTGACCTGCTAGAAATACTAGTCAAATCTATCTCAAAACTTTACCATACCGTCTATAAAAAACAAAGAACACCTGCAACAATATCATTCTTGATTAAATACAAGACATGACCACAACTGGAACACCTTCGATCATACGTTTAATCGATCAGGGTTGATAATTTGCATATAAGTTCAATTCCCTGCCTAAGTATAACTAGACGGAGATGACTTAGACATGAAGCACTGCGGGAAGACTACTCTTTGCAGCGTCCTCATTATGATTCTATAGATTGTGGGACACACCATAATATTTTTTATTGTCGCAATTCGGGGGTTAAAGGAGGGTCCCTTTCGCATTTGTTTGACCATCTAGAAGTAGCAGAAAATCTTCATAAAATCCCATTCTACCGTCTTAAGAAAAGAAAGAAAACATCAGCTAATGAATAGTCCAACTTGAACAGATAGGATTGTTACGACTAGAATACGTTTGATCATTAGGTTACTCGAACAAGACTGACCTAAGTTTAAACGGCAGCAAGAACAGAAGCAACAGCAATATCATCATCATCAACAGCAGCATTTCTTAATACATTCCAAGCAATTCCTTTGAATTGGCTTGCCTCTATTTAGCAGGATTACTAGTTATTTCTGTTGTTCACTAGCGCAAGAAATAACTAACTCTATTTGACGACTCATTATCAAAAAGTTGTATTAACGGGTAAACTGGCCTGTGAACTTTTAGGAGATCTGTGAGTTTTTAAATAAGTAAATTAGTGGCTTCGACCGTGTAACGAACTCCGTTTCTCAGAAGGTAATCATCATCTTGCTCTTCGATGGAAGACCTAAAGCATCGACCAGTTTAACTCCAGTTTTAGCCTTAAACTCCTTTAGCCGAGTCTAATCTGTTGTAAGCACTTGAATCATTTTTCCATCCTTCTATCAGTCTCGGCGTCTTTGAAAATAGCCAAGTGTACGACCGTTCTTCTTCTGAGTAGCTATTAAAAAATAAAAGAATAACAACAACGTATCTTGTATCTAAGTTGGGTCATTATGCAAATGATAAACACACGCACAAACTCGATTTCACGCCTTTCTTGTTTGTCAGTTGGTTTGTTACTTAACCAACTAACTAAGCGATTGTGTTTAATTTGTTGGTTAAACAATCACTCAGTTATTTGTCAAAGTCCTTTCGATTAGTTAGTTGATTAGGTAACGAACCAATCGACTAACAATAAAAGAGTGAAATCGAACCAGTGCACGTGTTTATTATTATTAGCGTTATGAACCTCCTTAAATACAACAAAATTTGTTTCAATACACAAGTTCACGACGTGAGTCTTACAAACCAAATACAAAACCGAAATAAAGTATCTCTTCATTCTTTATAATATCTTTTAAATTCAGACGTGAATATCTGATCGCTGCAGTTTTTCGCTACCAGACAACGCTTTCTCACTTTAAGTAATGTGTTCGTTACAAGTGAGACTCACCCATTCACCGGTGTAAAGGGACTTGGGACTTCAAGAGACCGCAGTGTTTCGATCTCACTCGGTGTCCCCTCTGTCGAATCTATTTCACGGCTAGACCGACAAATCTCAAAAGAGCATCAGCTCTGGTTTATAAGAACCAGCAAACATATAATTTGCCGATTCATGCAGAGGTCTGCCAAACAGATAACAATTCATAGGGTGCATGCAGAGCAGCGAGAATCCAAGATATAATATATATAAATATCTATTCATTATTCTAGACTGATCGGAACGTGAATAACTGATCGTTGTTCTTTTTCGCCACCGGAACGAATAGAATGCTTATCACTTTAATCCACTCTTATAGGAGTGGTATGGCGCGTGGTTAGGGTCTTCGGCTCACAATCGTAAGGTTGTGAATTCGATACCCGGCAGTGCGTTGTGTCCTTGAGCAAGATACTTTATTTCACATTGCTCCAGTTCACTCAGTCGGTGAAAATGAGTTGTACCTACATTTCAAAGGGCCAGCTTTGTCACATTCTGTGTCACATTGAATCTTCCAGGGAACTATGTTAGTATTATCGTGTCTGTGGAGTGCTCAGCCACTTGCACGTTAATTTCAAGAGCTGGCTGTTCCGTTAATCGGACCAGCTGGAACCCCCTCGTCGTCGTAACTGACGGAATGCCAGTTGTATGTGTGGCAATAAACGTTCGTCAAGTGTTGATTGCCATTGTTTCAGAAACCAAGCTAAGTTTTTCTTTCTTTACTTCACACCACATTCGTCAGGTGCATTCAAAATCATCTGAAGTCAATAGCTTATTAAAATAAATGATCTCCATCAAGCGGAAATGCCGTGACACACTATATGAATACGTCTTCGGTACTGTTTTACCGATTCATTCAATAGAGGTTATAGAACATTTTCGACTCTCAAATGTATCTGATTGTCTTATAACACGACAAAATAAATAAATGAATCAAGAATAATTGCTAAAAGAAAAATGAATAACAATATTAGGAAAAAAAGCAGTAAAATAATACAAGCAACATTTTATTACTAAATTATAGTCGGGGAAAAAAAAACAAGAAAAAATACTCCGCTAGATTTATCATGTATAGTTAAAATCGTGTTATCGTGGCGGAACACAATAGTCGGAAGAACTGTTTGGGTAATTTACACCAGAAAATGTATGACAAAGGTGAAGAAGTAGACAGAAAAAGAAATATTTGAAGACACGCAAATACACACAAGATTCTATGAAGGATTCAACAAGATTTCACTGAATTGATAATAACTAACCCTTCACCATTGTTAGAGATAGTTGATTTTCTTCTCTTAAGTTTAGTATTTTTCACTTCCGCTTCGCTCTTATTCCTCAGTAACTTTACCTTGTCTCTCACTCGGATACAACCACAGACATACATACAATTTACATATACATGCGTATGTCTGTATATATATATATATATATATATATATATATATATATATATATATATATATATCTATATATATATATATATATATATATATATATATATACATACATACATATATATATATTTACTTATGTAAGTATTAACAGGTGAAACCGTGGGTACGTAGGTTAATCGTTTTTTTTATTTAGTATTTTTTCATTTGTCTTGCCCTCTTACAGTCTGTCGTCTCGCTGAAATTTTACTGAGAACATATTCTTCGTGGTTAGATGATTCGGCATCTATTTCTAGCATACAGGAGTCCACTTTTGCTGGTCATTCCTCTTATTTGTGTACACACACACACACACACACACACACACACACACACATATATATATATATGTGGTCGAGGAGCGTATGTATTCATACACAAACACACACACACACACACACGTATTTCAAGACATTTCGAAAATTGACTCATCCCAGAGGGCATTCACTAAAAGAATTAAGGACATAACTCATCTCGATTATTAGGATCGCCTTAAAGCATTGAAACGTTATTCTCTCCAGTGCCACCGTGAGCGATATATCATCTGCACGATATGAAGAATATACCACCAGCATTGCCAAAACGATCTCAACATTAGTTTCAAAACCCATCTAAGGCTAGAACCACGTGCCATACGTCTCCGACCCAATTCAAAGTCAAAATACATAAATACATTGCTACACAATTTCTTTCCTCTACAGGTTCTGCTCTATTTGACATTGTTCCAGAACAAATCAAAGAGGAAAAACATCCCATCATTTTGAAAACGGAATCTGGACAAATTTCTTCAAGAGATACCAGATAAGCCACCTATACTTGAATGCGGCTCACTCAACAAGAACTCTCTACTTGAACGAGCCATGCTACTACAAAACTTGACTTAAAGAGCATTTAGCAAATCCCATAAGATGGTGCTATTAAGTTAGACATGGCCTGGGTCAATCTTTGGTCGAAACATATTTAAGTTTTATATATGCCGCAGTCAAATATATAAGGCCGCAGTCAAATATATAAGGCCGCAGTCAAATGACTGAAACAAGTAAAAGAATAAAAGGATATATATATATATATATATATATATATATATATATATATATATATATATATATATATATATATATATATATATATATATATATATATATATATATATATATATATATATATATATATATATATATATATATATATATATATATATATATATATATATATATATATATATATATATATATATATATATATATATATATATATATATATATATATATATATATATATATATATATATATATATATATATATATATATATATATATATATATATATATATATATATATATATATATATATATATATATATATATATATATATATATATATATATATATATATATATATATATATATATATATAGGCGCAGGAGTGGCTGTGTGGTAAGTAGCTTGCTTACCAATCACATGGTTCCGGGTTCATTCCCACTGCGTGGCATCTTGGGCAGGTATCTTCTACTATAGCCTCCGATGGTGGTGTGTTTACGTTCCCGTAACATTAACGGTTCGGCAAAAGAGACCGATAGAATAAGTACTAGACATCCAAATAATAAGTCCTGGGGTCGATTTGCTCGACTAGAGGTGGTGCTCCAGCATGGCCACAGTCAAATGACTGAAACAAGGAAAAGAGAAAAGAGAAAGATATATATACATATATATATATATATATATATCAGAGAGAGAGAGAGAAAGAGAGACAAACAGACAAAGGAAAACGTTTCGTTTTTTTGTACAGACTCGTATGTGTTCACATACGAGCACTATATAAATGTGTGAACTTCTATGTATGTATTCAACTTTGTACACACACACACACACACACACACACAAAGGCTCACACACATAGACGCAGGCACACACAGGTATATATTATGCTTGCGCGTGTGACGTGTAAAACTGGAGAAGCTTCTACAGATAATTAGTTGCCAACATTTTAGTGTCGACATTAATATTACTTCGAGGCGTCCGAATAAAACTAAATTTCTTGGAATATATTTGATACTGAGACTTGATTATTACATGAAAATGGTGGTCAGATATTGGTCTTCTGCTAAAGTTCGTTTGGTTCATTGCTTTTTATAATTTCATCGCTCAATATTTGTCCTAGCTGATCTATTAACAGAAATAAAAGAATGCATTATATAGAGAGAAAAATAAAACCGATAACTGAAGCAGAAGGAGAAATTTAAGCGGAAACCGACTACAAACGACAGCAAAGGCGCCTCTCTTGTCACCTTCCGCAGATTTTCGCCGTTTATTTGCAGATATTTTGAAATTAATATTTTTCTATCGTCACGGTTATACGAACAAAGGTTGTTGAATGGTATTATTAAGAACCTATTGCTAAATCTAGGAATTATTTCAGCAGACAGGTATGTGTGGTGCGACGTGTGGGCGTGTGTGTGTATGAGTGCGTGTGTGAGTGTATGTGTGTGGTTAAGGTGTTTGCTTTGCAGCAAAGTGTTCCATGATCGATCCCTCTGGACAGTACCTTGCATAAATGTCCCCTATTATAGTTACGGGTTGACTAATATCTTTTGAGCTGAATTTAATTCAGTAGACGGAAACTGTGCTGAAACCTGTTGTATATGTATGTATGTGTATAAGTATGTATATATATGTACACGTACGAGGTGCATTCAATAAGTATCCGAATTTATTTTTTCCACCTAAACTAATGCGCGCGAAATTCTTTGAATGAGGGGTGACACCACATTTTTTTATGCAAGCGAGAAACCTCTCTTTCCTGCCTGTTATGCCTAGAGTACAAACGTGAAATGCGCGTTTATCGGATTTTCGTTTTCACGTACAATGACCGACCGCTTCGAGCAGAGACTATAAACTCATGTCTCATCACCAGATTTCTTCCTGATATCTGGATCCTGGTTTGCACAGTCTAGCATGTCCGGAGCAATTTCCATGTGAAGCTGCTTGATTTATTACATGAAAATGGTGGGGGTCAAGGGATGTTGCCGATGCTCCCCGCATGCATAAATCCTCCGTTAAAATGAAATGCACTGGACCATATTCCCACTTCGTGAGTAATTTCCTGGAATGTCACACGATGGTCTTCCATGTCTATTCGCCGAACCTTCTCAATCGGCTCCTCGTTTCGACTTGTGGATGGTCTTGCCTGAGCGTGCCTCGCTCTCCACTGAGGCGCAGCCATGTTTGAAGCGGTTGTACCACTCCTTGATCTGAGTTTTGCCCATGGCATCATCATCAGAAGTCCGCTAAATTTTCTAGATGGTTTGAGCTTGAGCATCACCAAGCTTTTGGCAAAACTCGATGTAATATCTCTGCTCGATGCGTACGATAAAAACAAAAACGCGACGAGTGCAAACTATACAACTGGATTCTAGGCGTAACAGCCGAGAACTTACGCGACCTATGAGCGCGAAAATTTTCAGGCATGCGCAGTTAAGGGTAGCGTCACTTCTTCCCCAAAGGATTTTCCTACGCAGTATTAGTTTGGGCGAGTAAAAATAAAGTTGGATATTCTTTGAACGCACCTCGTATATATGTGTACATGTTTGTGTGTGTTTTTTGTCCAAATCTACTATTGCTTGGCAATCGATATTGGCTTGTTTGCGCCTCCGTAACTTAGCGATTCAGCAAAAGAGACTAGTAAAAAAGTACTATACTTAAAATAGAAGTACTGGATTCGATTTGCTTGGTTAATCCCTGCAAATCTGTAGCTCAGCTTAGTCGCAGTCCAACTGAAACAAGTAAAACCTAAAATATGATATTGTGGTAAGAAGTTTGTTTCTCAACCACATGGTTCCGAGTTCAGTCTGACTTTCCAGAAACCGACTGATGAAGAAATCTGCTGCGAATGGTCCGTGTATCTTGTTTCTGTCCTGTTTGCCGTTTGTTATGTTATATATATAACGCCTTGAAGCATATTTTGTTGTGTCTGGAGAGAGTCATTCTCTTTTCGTGCCTTATTATTTAACACACTCACCGGTAAAGTGTCTACTCATTTACTTATTTTCCCGAATATATATATATATATATATATATATATATATATGTACATATAAAGTATATGAGGAGTTTAGTTCACTGATGATCTAAACCAATAGATACGGTGTGTAAGTGCTATAGTTTGTCATCCGTTACGTTCCAAGTTCACACCTAAGGCTGGAGCTAGGGATCCGTAGTAGGTTTCCGAGTCACCAGGTATATATTAAATTAGCTATAGATATATATGATAAATATATATACTGACAAAGAGAATTAACTGTTCCATAAAAGCAATAGAGGCACACTGTTGATAATTCCTATTAGGATGAAACTGTGCAGTCCACTGTTCTAGCTCATGGAGCAGTTATCTACCTTGTCAGTATACATAAAATGTGCTTTTACGCAGCTATAAGTGGTTTAACTCTTATTTCTAACAATATATGTGCCTGAAGCACATACTGTCGCAATTAATGACGACTACATTTTGCCTATACAGTTTATATTGCGCCCAGCAGCCCACATTAATTTCATAATATATATATATATATATATATATATGCGTGTTCATGCGTGTATCTTTGTGTTTGTGTTTCTCCCCACCACTTGACAGATGGAATTGGTTTGCTTGCGTCCCCGTAACGTAATAGCGTTTCAGCACAGAAGACCGATAGAATAAATACCATATTTAAGAAACAAGCTCTGGAATCAATTTGTTCAACTAAAACCCTTCAAGGGAGTGCTCCAGCATGGCCACAATCCACTAACTTAAACAAGTAAAAGAAAAACCATAAAAAATAACCAAAGCGCGTTATTTCATGTAGTCTGATGTACAAATATATTCTTTTTCTAGGCCAGACATATAATCATCTTAGCATTAGTTTATATGTTAATTAAAGATTTAAAAACATTACCTGACATATAGTAATGTTGTCTCTAAGATACGCTTGTATCTCACTCTTCAACATTTCGTAAACTATCTATTAGCGACAGAGGCAGTAATAATACTGAGAGGTGATATTTATTGCCACTTTCCTATTGACTTTTGGGTACAAAATGTGCTCTAGTTTATATCGTTAGCGGAGAGATAAATCCCCGCCATCTCCAGCGCCGCCACCTTCAGATCACATGATTTCGGCCTTCCTTGGTCTTGTCAATGATGGATGCACGACCGCTAGAGATAGCAGCAATTCTCGGCGCTGAAGGTGGCGGGGGATTTATCTCTCAGCTAGTAATATAAACAAGAGTACATTTTGCACCAAAAGCCAATATGAGAGTTTCTCGCATGGTAACTGCAGAACATTCACTATAAAGTGGAGACCAATATTACTTCATAAACTATTTTTATTGTCCTATGTTAAAGTATTAGAACAGGGTCGTTAAACTCGTTTGGCTTTGCAGGTTAGATCAAAGCTTAAACTGGATCTCGGGGGCCGAGTAACGATAATTGATCCTAAAATACCTTATTCTTAATCTAGGCCATAGTAAGTTGTTAACGGGGTCAATGTACACTATAAAAAGTTTATTGACAAGGCAGAAAGGACAGAATATCATCGTGAGCATTACCGTCCCTTGGACATTACTGTCTGGAGTCCTAGAACTCATAGGACCGATCATTTGGTTTCCGTGGAGTATAAATGACCAGAATCACAACATTCATCCTGGATAGGATGCCAGTCCTTCATAGGGTTACTCATTTACAGCTGACTGGCTTGGAGAAATGAGAAATGAAGCATTTTGCTGAATAATACAACGCATCACCTGGTCCGGGAATCGAAACCACGATTTTGAGATAATGAATACAACACCCTAGTCATTTGGTCACTCATCTTCACCAAATATATGAAGTAAAATTTAATTTCTTAGATTATGAAACTGAGGTGCGCTAGAGTATTGCGCTTCCGACAGCCAAACAAGGAAGCCTTTAAGTGCTTCTCTGTTCGGACTATATCAGTTCTGATTGAATAAACCTATAATCAAAGGCATTCTAAACGTAATCATCCCCTCGATTGATTTACTGGAAATTGCAACTAAGTTTCGCTAAAATTGTATCACACCCTCTCAAAAGGAAACTTTGAATATTGAAGCCCGGGTAGATAATACCCAAAAACAAGTCAGGATTATCATGAATGGAATATCTTTGATCGTGGTTCCACTGGATCAGCGATGGTATATAACTAAACAACAATATTTAATTTTATATGCAGATTTGTGGTTTCTTTGATGTTGATTTGAATTATCTCCTCTTACTGACTCATGCAAATTCAATATGTTATAAAACTTCATAAGGTAAGACATCTCTAGTAATAACCTTTATGCACGTTGCTTTTATAGGCTCGAAACAGAATAAACGAAAATAATAAGTAAATTGTTTGTAATACTCAGGATGATCTTCATTTTCCATTTTCAATATTCGGCCATTTCCGATGGAAATAACCGTATAACATGAAGCGAGCCACCAGTGAGCCGAAACCAGTTCGTGAATAGATTTCCATTCCCGTTTGAATCACTTTATTTACGCCACTAATATCCTCGCGAAAGTTGTAAAATAAACAACTTTTTATTTGCCCTTTCTCCTAAAATAAACTCTATGCCTCTTTAAAGATACGCAGACACATACATACATATACATACATACATACATGTGTATGTGTGTATGTACATACACACACATATATGTATATATATTATATACATATATATATATATATATATACATACATATATACATACATGCATATATATATACATACATACATATATATATATACATACATACATATATATATATACATACATACATACATATATATATATACATACATACATACGTATATATACATACATACATACGTATATATATACATACATACATACGTATATATATATATATATATACATACATACATATATATATATATACATACATATATATATATATATATATATACATACATATATATATATACATACGTATATATATATAGATACATACATACATATATATACATATATATATATACATACACACACACACACACACACACACACACACACACATATATATATATATATATATATATATATATATATATATATATATATATTCTGCCAGACAATAAGTTTTCCTCTTTGCTAAGATATATTTGGTATCTCTTTTTTTCTCTTCTATACGTTATTATTCTTTAACATTAATAGTTTGTTCTTTAGAAAAGATGAAAAATTGCAGTCGAAACAATTATATAAATTCAAGGCCGCAAGCTTTATTCTTTTCGCTCTTCACTTTGTTCTACTTTTACCAAAAGGTTGTGACCATGCCAAATTAACTGTTGGTGCTACACGAACACAATTATTTTATCTGACGCACATTTGCCAAAAAACTCTTCTGTTCATGAACTGAAGACGTAACATTTGACCAGCCGCATAGTATTCTCTCATCATTTTACCTTCTGTTTTTATTAAGAGATATATCTACCTATCTATCATTTTCTTTTTATTAAAATGTTTTCAGTGAAAAATTTCCAGTTCCCATTAATCTAAGATCAATAAATGTAGGATACGTAATTGATTTTTTCTTCTTTTATTGATTATTGGTCGACTCAGAGTAGGAACAGCCTGTTCACAATCATAAAGCAGTACACTACATTCTATATGAGATAGATTCAGCTTTTCTATCCTGTTCAAAGACAACAACGACTAACTGACGGTATTTATAAATGCGATATATGAGGGATGTAGATTAGTAGAACCGGTAGCGTTGCAACTAAAATACCTTCTGATATTTTATATATTCCATTAGGTTCTGAGTTCAAATGTTGCCAAAGTCAACTTTACTTCCCATCCTTCTGGAGCACAACCTTGAAGAGTTAACTTGAGCAAATCGACCCCAGCAAATATTTCAAAGTCGGATACTTATTCTATCAGTCTATCAGTGCCGAATCTCTAAGTTACGGGGATGTAAACAAACCTGCACCAGTTATCAAGAGGTTGCGGGTTACAAACACAAAGACATATACACACATGTATCTACAGTTTCCATCTACCAAATCCACTGACAAGGCATCAAACATCCCGGGCCTATAGTAGAAGACACTTGCTCAAGATTACGCACACCGGGACTGAACTCCAAACCACGTGCTTGCAAATCGACCTTCTTAACCGGATAGTCATGCCTACAAATATTTCGTAAGTGGAATATGTTCATTGTGTTTACCCTGAAGCCAGCCCTCACGTAGCAGGTCTTTGACCAAAGACGTTCCAGCGTGACCATATGTCTTCTTTCAGGCATTGTAACTAGCGAAGGCGGAGGTATTGTTTTCAGTCGTGTTTGTTTGTTTGTTTGTTTGTTTGATATCTCAAGAACCGCTGGATGGATTCAGATGAAATTTTCAGGGATGTTTGGCCTCAAAACTTGCACGAACTGGTTAGATTTTGAGATGAGTCCGGTACCGGACACGGATTCTGGATTATTTTTTCTGTTTTCTTACTTAATTTTTGAGAGCAGTTGGGTTCATTTTCAGTATTCTCGTATTTCAGATATTCTCATTTTAAAAATCATCGCTCACTAATCGTTGAGAGGACGTTGGTGTTGCCTTGGCGGAAGTTTGCGCTCTCTGAGTGCTCTTATTTAATAGGCTATTGATTTAAGGGCGACTGAGTTGTTATTTCCGGCAGATTAAACAAGAAAGAAAAGGAACCTTCGTTGTTTCTGTAGTTTGGTATTCGTGATAAAAGTGAATTACAGGAAGTATGTTTTGTCAGCAGGCCAGAGACCGATTACAGAAGTAAGGACATAACTTGCCATTAAATTATTTGAATGGCAACATTCTAAGAGTAAAACAAGCTTTGTAAAGATTAGTATTTATAAAAATCCTTGCCATGGCAGTTCTAGTTCAGGTCACAGATCACAACACACTATACAAGGCTTACATTTTGAATGGAAACAACGTATTGATGAACAATACGACAGGATACATTCAAGATATTGTAGGGCATCGTGAATATATCCTGTTGGCTTGCTTGTCTGGGCACTTGCGTAAAAATGTTGCTACGTCAAGTTGAAAAGATCAGGTTATTCACAAGACTCTCATAAATATTACTCTGGTCACCATTTTTGACAAAGGAGGCCATGCAATGTTTTGTGCCCAGTTGCTATGGTAAAATATCGAGTGTGTTGCATGAAACTGATTGATTTGCGACCATAAATTTTTCCTTTTGAAAGAAACCTGTACTGTCTTTATCAGTATCAATTGAAATAGAAAGTGAGAAGTGAGGAAATGAACGATAAGTGAGAGTGCTATGCTTAGCGTAGTTCAGTGGCTCAACATTCTGGTTTTGTTTGTAGTGTGTTAGTTAAAGAGAAGAGATTTGGCTTCTGTGTTAGGGCCAACTGGAGAGTCAAAGGTGTCTAATTCGCCCAATGTAACCTATATATCTTACACGATTTAGTTTTATTTTATATTTTTCAATTTCTTTTTATGTTAATCGGATATTTTTATATTTTCTACTTAATGAAACTGTCCATTTGTACGTATTTCGACTTTTCGTACGTGCAATGTCCTTTCATTAATCATTTGTAGCAAATTAAAAATATTATGATTCTTGCGTTTTCAAGTCTGCACGGCTGTCAAACATTGAGTCGTGGAAGATTCAGATTTTCTGTACTGTATAAATAAAGTTGCACAAAGTAGCATTGAACAAAATACATTTGTGCAAAATCCCATTTAACAGTTTCGAGTATATTTGGATGTGAGAAGACCTTCCGCTGTGGAAATAGTCCTTGAAGAAACTTCTAGACGGTATGTGTGAAAGCATATATTGGGTTGTGAATGACAGAGTTGGTGTTTGTAGTTGACAACGTGAAAAATCGCAGAAACGTATGCGTCCTACGATCAATTGACGCTATTCTCAACTCAGGATGTGTCGTGGTCTTTTACTTGTTTCAGTTAGTAGCTTGAGGCCATGCTGGAGCACCATCTTGAAGAGAGTTTAGTCGAACGAATCGACTCCAGCACATCTTTAAAGTTTAGTACTTATTCTATTGATGTATTTTGCCGAATCGCTAAGTAACGGAGACGTAAAGAAACCAGCACCAGTTGTTAATCAGTGGTGGGGAAAAAACGAATTATTTCTGCAGCGGAAGATAGTCTCATGGCCGAATGCATCAAAGAAGTACTGCCAGCAATTGGTTTTTGAAAAATGGAGGTCAGATCAGTGAATGACAGACAACGCAAAATATTCTGCTTAAATTCAAGTGATTTAGTATTTAATAGTTATAGATTATTTGATTGGAAGATGGTCAATATGATCTTATATTATTTCAATAATCTGAATAATTCATAAGTACAATTATTATTGTTATATACGTAGTACATGTTATTAATAATTATATTGTTAATAATGTAATAAATAGAATATTGGAGTTTGTCTTCGTTGTAATTGAACTAAATGCATCTCTGGATATGTAGATTAAATGATTCTTTGGTTATTAAATATATAAAATTCTGTATAAATATAAGAAAAATGAGGTTTCCATTGTTATATATAATTACAATTGTTCTGAGTATAGACATATAGATTAAACAGACTGGAATGCATTGTAAACTTGTTTGATGCTAATTAGATTGATATTATACAAGAATTTTCGCTGAGTTTGAATCTATTGTTTGTTTACATTATAATCTTGGTGTGAATTTTTGTATTTAAATATCTTTTGTAATAATATGATTATTACTTTAGGATTTATCAGTGATAAGTTTAAAAGAATGTTTTGTTTTGGATACATTAAGATAATTTAGTAAATATAAAATTTGAGACTATACATGATAATGACAAGATATGCGTCATCGACAAATTTCTTGACGACATGTAATCACAGAACGAGAGTGCTTTTGGCGCAATAATATATCGATTGCAACCATCTTCTCGTAAAAAGGACACAATGCATTTTAGGTGCAAGATACCTTTAAACATAACTGGTGCTTTGAAATGGCCCTTGATCAAGTGAGATGTGACTGAAACATTGATACAGCAAGGTAGTATATGGACTTCAAATGAAGTAGGAAGGCCTCTATTACGGATGCTCCTTGGTCCTGTTTTTTTCGAAGATGCAAGAAAAGGAAGTAGTATTTTCTCTGCCTCTACATCTGAAGGATTGCATGTCTTGCATACCGTCGTCCCTGAAATCATTGACTGTTAGACTCGTGAGCTGCCCTTTGATGTTATAGGGTGATGTGAAAATGGCTCCTTTAAATAATGAATGCTTCTTTCCTTTGTTCACCTCCACGTGTGAATATATATTAAATAGAGGTTATTTCAAAAACTAGTAAAAGAACAACGAAACATTTACTGATTGGTTGATTCGAAATTCAGAGTAGAATTAAGTTTATAAATTTCCTGTCGAGATGGACTTAACGTTTCGCTCAACAATTCAACCAGTTGAATTACTGGTTGAGCAGGCTGCTAGTGGAAACTAAGTCTCAGACAACACAAAATTTATTACATACATATTTGTACCCCACCCCACACAGAGAAAGACAGGACATCAGATATTACGTAAACTAACAGGGAACGCCTGAAGGTTGTACATCTGCTAGTTGTGTGTAATGTTTATTATAATGCATATGTCTTAATGAAGTCATTAGCTCGTAGAAGCCAAAATTTCGGAGCTGAATCTAAAAGCATGGAGTTCAGTAGAACAAAAAATACTTGGAAAATCCGGCACAACATCATGATTTCACGCTTGAAGCTATTTCCATTCATTTACGCTTCTAATACTTTTGAGAAATGCATGAACATCACAATACTCCACTTTCTCTTTTTGCTGTGTCAACTATTTAATTATTTGGGTTATGTAGATGAAGGTATATTTAATGATTAAAAAGAAAAAAAAAACATTAAAAAACCAAACTATTCTCAAGCAGGCAGTAAAAATGAAAAACAAAAGTTCGTTGATGATTAAGAATTTTTACCAGCGCCAAATACGGGAGATAATTCTAGACGTATTTCGTCTATTTGGGTTCATTAGCGAAGAGTAGCTTCTTCTTAACAATCGAATTGTTAGCAATTCCTCAGTAAATTACTAACTAAACGTTAAATCGGATATTCGTTAGCGTGGAGTAAGATAAATACCGACTAATTATATTTGTGTTCGATGCCGCCAGCATGATATACGCACTCACAGGTTGTAAAACAAGCAGTTAGCTCTCAGCCATATATAACTTTAATGCAGTTTTCCTATTTCTTTTCTGTTCTATGCAATTTAACATTTTCATTTCTAGTAAAAATTTTGTTACTGGCCAAAAGAAACTAATGCATTTATTTATCTGAACAATCACTGCAGAGCAAGAGTTAAGCTGGTGGCAAGATAAGTTTGCAACTCAGTTTCGATTCTCGGTTTAAGCCATTAAGTTTTATTTCATAGTTTATTGTCAGACGAAAGAAAATGTCCACCCTCCTATAAGAATATAAGACCGTTATGCCAAGTCAAATAAGGCGCGAACTGACAAAATCGTTAGCTTTTTACGTTCTGAGTTTAAATCTCGATGATGTCAATTTGCTTTTCATCCTTTCGGGTCGATAAAATAATATACTAGTCAAGTACTGGGGTCGATGTAATAGAATTGTCCCATCACCTCAAAAATTGTTGATTTTGAACCCTGCAATAGATCTTCGTCTCTTTCAATGGGAATATTATGATCTCTATCACTTATACACCATGGGAACCCTATAACCGGCCATATGAGTCCTAGCTCTAAACAAAACCCTAGTTAAATGAAATCTATGTATCTTTCGCATTTAATGATAACGTACTCAGTCGTTTTACTTTGTCAATCGAACGTTTCTGAACTCAGAGCTATAAGCTTACAATTGTGTCATTAATACAGTAACATTAGCACGCCGAGCGAAATGTTTAGCGGTATTTCGTCTGTCTTTACGTTCCGAGTTCAAATTCTACCGAGGTCGACTTTGCCTTTAGTCCTTTCGGGATCGATAAAATAAGTACTAGTTGAGCACTAGGAGGTGGGTGTTGTTGATGTAATCGACTTACTCATTTCCCTGAACTTACTGGCCTTGTGTCAAAATTTGAAATCATTATTTCGTTCAGTCCTTAAGTCGGAGGGCTGGCAGAATCATTAGCACGCAGGACAAATTGTTTAGCAGCATTTCGTCTGTCTTTACGTTCTCGGTTCAAATTCCGCCGAAGTCCATTTTGCTGGTCATCTTTTCGGGGTCGATAAAATAAGTATCGGCAAGACTGAAAACGAAACCACGAGGTTACAAAGCAAACGTTTTTAACTACGCAACCCCACGTCTGCGCCTACAAGAACAAGACAAATAAAATCTACTCACTAAGATTAAAAACACTAAAAGAAAAGACAAAAGAAAAAACGCAACAAAAATACAAAAACTGAGTCGACATATATGGAACGTTGGCAACGAGTTAAGACACATTGAAGAGATAAAATCCATAATAGAAAAAGGGATTATTATATGATTGTATAGAAATTACTTTTGCTGGGAAGAAAATGTAGTTTCTGTTTCTAATGCTATGATTGGTTCCACGTTTGACAGTGTGGTCAGTGCAAAGTAGGCCAGTTCAGCAGTTAACTATTTTCTTCAGTAAAAGTCAAGTGCAAATTACTCTAAGTTATTTTATAGAAAGGTCATCTTTATATATTAATTTAATACTTCATATCTATCTCACGCACACACTTACACACATACGATCATTATCTGTTAACTATAAGGCGGCGAGCTAACAGAAAAGTTAGCACGCTGAGCGAAATGCTTAGTGATATTTCGTCTGCCTTTTCGTTCTGAGTTCAAATTCCGCCGAGGTCGACTTTACCTTTTATCCTTTCGGGGTCAATAAATTAAGTAACAGCTGCATACTGGGATCGATCTAAGCGACTGGCCCCTCCCCCAAAATTTCGGGCCTTGTACCTAGCGAAGACAAGATTATTTGTTAACTATAAAATAGCGAACTGGCAGAACCGTTAACATGCTGGGCAAAATGCTTAGCGGTATTTCGTCTGTCTTTGCGTTCCGAGTTCAAATTCCGTCGAGGCCGACTTTACCTTTTATCCTTTCGGGTCGATAAAATAAGTACCAGTTACGTACCGGGATCGATGTAATCGGCTTTCTCGCTCCATCAAACTTGCCGCCCTTGTGCCAATATGTATAGAATTGTAGGGCGTCGAGCTGGCAAAATCATTAAGACGCTTAACAGCATTTAGTCAGTCTTTACGTTTTGAGTTCAAATTCCACGGAGGTTGACTTTGTCTTTCACCCTTTCAGGGTCGATAAAATAAGTACCAGTTGAACACTGGGGTCAACTTACCTCCTTCCTTAAAATTTCTGGCCTTGTACCCAAATTTGAAACCCTTATTTATTAACTATAAGGCAGTGAGTTGAGGCACGTGGCTTAGTCGTCAGGGGTGTTGGACTCGTGATTGTAAGGTGGTGGTTTCGATTCCTGGACCGGTCGTTGCATTGTGTCGTTGAGCAGAACATTTCAAAGAATGAGTAACCCTGCGACGAACCGGCGTTCCGTCTAGTGGGGTCTATACAGTAATCCCTCGACTATCGGACTATCGCAGGTGTTACGTTCCAGAACCTCCCATAGAAAAAATTAGAATCTAAAAAAATATAAATACCCATCGGCCGCAGAAACCCTAATATACTGAGGAGTCTATGATATAAATTTACATAGATTAGCCAGAAAAATCCGTGATGCACTGAGTGTATGATAGGTGAACCGCAATATGGCGAGGGATTATTGTATACGCCAGAGAATCTGGGAAGGACCTTTAACCATTTTATAAGGTGGTCAGTTGGCAGAAGCGTTAGCACGTCGGACAGAATGCTTCGTATGATTTCTATTAGCTTCATGTTCTGAGTTCAAATGTCACCGAGGTTGACTTTGCTTTTCATTATTTCACAGTTGATAAAATAAAGACGTCAAGTACTAGGGTTGATGTAATCAGCTCGCCCCACCTTTCAAAACTGTTATTCTTGTTTTGACATTGGAAATAATTATTTATTAACTATGCTCATTGTCTTTTTTAATTTTGGCACAAGGCCAGTAATTTGAAGGGAGGGTTAAATCGATAACAATACTTGACTGGTATTTTATTTTATCGACCTTAAAAGGATGAAATGTACCGTTGACCTCAGTGGGATTTGAACACAGAACGGAAAGGACCGGAAGAAATACCGTTAAGGATTTTGTCCGACGCGCTAACAATTCGCCCACTTCACCACTTTCACTCTCATATTCATATCTTTCATTCTAATTTAGAAGGGAGGGGTAAGTCAATTACGCCCAACCCGGAATTTGGCTAGTTTTTTTTTTTATCCACCTCGGAACGATAAAAAGTAAAGACAACCTTCACGGAATTTGAGCCCAAAACGAAAAGAGTCGGAAGAAATGCCGCTTAACATTTTGTCCGACATTCTAACGATTCTGCCAGCTCGACGCAATCATGCTACATTCATATTGAAAAAGAAGATATTTTAGATATTAGGAGCTACACTGCGCTAATACCTTCTCTCATCAGATCGTATCAAAATATCATTATTAACGCCAGCAAGATGGTGAGCTGGCGTAATTGTTAGCACACCGGACGAAATACTGCTAAGCATTTCATTCGACTTCACGGTCTGAGTTCAAATGCACTAAGATCGACTTTGCCTTTCATCCTTTCGGGGTCGATAAAATAGCAGCCTGTTGAGTACTGGGGGTCGACGTAATCGACTTACCCACCCCTACAAACTTGCTGACCTTGAGCCAAAATTTGAAACCATTATTAACGCCACTAGTAACAATACCATTAACACACACACAATCACAGCTTACGCAATATACAAAAGAAAACCCAGCTTGAGACAATTTGTAACTTCCGAATTTAAACAATGGTGTGTTACACTTAGCGAGAAAAGAGTTGATAGCAATCTTAATGCATGATGACATCTGACTTGGAAAAGTTCACTGCAGCAAGGAAAAAATAAAATGCTTGCAAAAATGAAAAAAAAATAAATAGAACTTTTCAAGCAATTGTGTTAATAGTTTGACCTTTAACTGGTTTTATTTAATTTTATGTAAATCAACTGCATCAAGCAGTCGTTTACCAAATTTTATTTGTTGTCATCTGCACGAAATAGTCACGTATAAGGTATGTCAGAGTCAGCAGTTTCCAGTTTTCGTTTTGGTAATAACAATTTCTGTTTGAATAATTAAGTAAATATATATATAAATAAGAATAAATAGGCTGAAAATTCTGCAACTGGTGGAAACTGAATTAAAATTCAGAAAGAAATATTCTATTATATATTTGATAACAGTCTTGTTTTTTTTTTTTAGCAGGGAAATGAATGGAATGCCTGGTATGTGTTTGTTGTGGCTACCCACTCCTAAAAAAAAAAAAAAAAAGCGGGGAATAGGCCTGGGTGTATATAAAAAAGATAATTGATAAAAAAAAAAACTCTCAATTTCACTTCGTCTTCATCGCAGGATTACACACACACACACACACACAGACATATATATATAGGTACAAGGCCTGAAATTTTTGTGAAGAAGGGGTGGGCTAGTCGATTACATAGACCTCCGCAGTGCTCAACTGGTACTTATTTTATCGATCCCAAAAGGGTGAAAGGCAAAGCGAGCTCGGCAGAATTTGAACTCAGAATGTAAAATCGGAAAAAATGCCGCGAAACATTTTGTCCTCGTGTTAATGGTTGTCAGCTCGCCGCCTAACGCATACACACGTATATACACATACACGTATACACACACACGCGCGCACACACACATAACTAGAGTAAATATAACTCTTTAGAATGTGAGATGTGGAACCTTCTAAGTAGTAATTTGACCTGCTAGAAATAACAGTGAAATCTCCCACTAAATCATATCATACTGTGTTTGAAGGAAAAAAAAACAATGACAAAAACAAGGTCAGACTGTACAAAATTGTCTCAAATAATATTAATAAAAACTGAAATGGTTACAAATGGATTGCTCATGGCCATTGGTATGCTCAATTATATTTGACCCAATGGCATAGCTAGAGGTTATGTTGCGTGGGGCAACCCTGGAGTTTTATCCCCGCCACCCACCCGATAACCCAGCCTATGAGCTTATACAGTGGAACTCAAAGTGTCGACCTCATAAGAGAGAGTCACCCACGCAGACTTCCCCCTTCACGTCTAGCTACACTGCTAGGTCGACCTCAGTAAATAACAACAATAACAGTTCTTTATGGACCATAAACATTTATCGTTGAGCTGGACTTCGCCTCTCGTACTTTCATGGGTGATAAAAGCTCAATAAAATGAATATTATGCATATACCAGTGTTGGTTCAATCGCTCGCACCTTTCTCTTTACTTGTCTGCAATAAATCACTCTTATCTACAAGGTTTTATGAACAGAAAATAAAGAAAGGTGCAAAATAATTAATTGTACTCTGTAAAACAGAAATAGACGAGAGTTCAATATTTTTTAGGTTGTAATATTTTATTCAAGAAAATGATTTTTATTAGAAACAAAACTATCTGGAATTTTACCAAGAAAGAGAATACAACGAAAAAAAAAACAAGCAAGTATCTTTCAAGCCAGCCCCTACCGTCGAAGGAAAGGATACATTAAACAAATAAGCCCAATATATATTATACGTGAAAACATGCAAACACACAAACACATGGAGAGAGAGAGAGAATGAAAGACAGGATGAACATTAGAGAGAATACATCTAATCTTAGGTCAGCTTTAGGCAGAGAACTGGCAGAATCGTTAGCACGCCGAGCGAAATGCTTGGCGGCATTTCACCCGTCATTACGTTTCTGATTTCAAATTTCGCCAAGGTTGACTTTGTCTTTCGGGTTCTTCGGTAAAATAAGATAAAATGGGTACCGAGGTCGATGAAATCGACTTAAATTACTAGCCTTGTGCTAAAATTTCAAACCAATCATAGGTCTGTTTAATTAAGACTGAATTAGGGTGAAACAGTAACAATACTATAAATTTGATCCCATTGATCCCATAAATTTGATAGTCCCAAATGAGTGGTCTTGTGATACAGAAGTGCTGGTTAGTAGAAAAGGTTAATCTCTGTACTAAATATACTGCCGCATTTACCCACGTCCCTTTATTCTGTGTCAAATCCTGCTGAGATCGTCTTCGACTTTGCGACTTAGCGTCTCTTCATAAAAAAAATAAAATGAAAATTATGTCCCTAGAAAAGAACGCTGGACTAAATGCTTAGCGGCATTTCGTCCGTCCTTACATTCTAAGTTTAAATGACACCAAAGTCGAGTTTGCCTTTCATCTTTCAGGATCGATAAAATGAGCACCAGTTGAACACTGCACTCGAAGTAATCGACTTATAATCCCACCCCTAAAGTTCTTGGCCCTGTGTCAAAATTTTAAACCAGTATGTAGCTGAAAAGAATCAGCTTTTTGTCAGTGTAATACATCATAATTTTACCTGTTTTTAATCTCTTTCATAAGTTCGCCTGATTTCTTGCCTTGTTATAAATGTCACTGACATGGATGTGAGGTTAAAGATTCGCTTCGAAATAGTTCGGCTTCCTGTTCGAACCTGTTGTGCACCAAGTTGACCAGTTTTTAGTTATTCTACAGTCTTGCGTGTAAAATTGGATAAACGAAAACTATGCGGAAGTATAGTTTTCGTGTACCGTTCTTGAATAACAGACTTAATTCGTCACCCAGTCGGGTTTCACCACCTGACCCTTTATGGAAGGTAACGAAATCCACTCTGTTGTAAGCTTTCGAACGTACCTGAAAATAACCCATGAGTCATAGTTTCCTTGTGTGTGTGTGTGTGGGGGGGGGGGGCTCCACTTTTTTCCTATAATTTTGGAAACTCAAAAGATCATGGTTGTTGCCTTTCAACTTCCAATTAAGTCATAAAACTGTCAAAAATGAAATTTCTAGTTCAAATTGTATATTAAACATTAGTATCATATTTATAAACTAGTTCCGGAAACTTTGCCGACAATGATATATGTAATTATTACTCTAATACTCTAGAGTTATAAATATTTGTATCTTATTTCGAGGATGATTTTATTAGTTGTGTGTGTGTGTGTATATATGTGTGTGTGTATGTATAATTATATTCAATCTTAAAGCTCAATTAAAGCATTTAAGAAGATTAAGCAGAAGTTGTGGCTTCGTGTGTAATAATATTTAGTTCCCTAATACAAGTCAATAATTTTCTTAAACTATTATCGTATTCAAAATATTGCTAATTTCTATTCTCTCAAATAAGAATTAACTTACATTAACACCAAGCAAGGGAATTGAAAATTATCTGAGAATATCAGTACATGGTTGTTACTTAATTAAGCATATATTGTTAAGATTTATGAGAAACGGAAATGAAGAATCGCAACTGCCATATTTGTTGTATAGCGTTAGTAAAGAGACAGCTCATTTCACGTATATCATTGATGCATGTTTTTTTTTAATTATCACCGGTTTTCGTAACGTTGGGCCAACGAATACTCATTTCACAGCAGCGTGTTCCTCTTGTCTCACATTACCTTTTGTACAACCAAGTAAACGAGACAATTTGGTGAAAGCGATTGTAACGTTGTTGTTTCGATTTCCGGACAGGGTGGTGTCTTGTGTTCTTGAGCAAAACACTTCGTTTCACGTTGCTCCACTTCATTCGTCGTGGGTTTGATTTTACAACTATTGCTTGGACGTCGATCCTACGACAGACCTGCGAGGAGAAAGGTGTTGCGATATGAGTTACTTATTAGGCGGCGAACTGGCAGAAACGTTAGCACGTAGGGCGAAATGTTTAGCGGTATTTCGTCTGCCTTTACGTTCTGAGTTTGCCTTTTCATCCTTTCGGGGTCTATAAATTAAGTACCAGTTGCGTGCTGGAGTCGATCTAATCGACTGAACCCCTCCCCCAAAATTTCAGACCTTGTGCTGAGAGCAGAAAAGAACCATTAGCACGCTGGTCAAAATGTTCATCAGCATTTCGTCCGGTGTTAACGTTCTGAGTTAAAATTTCTCTGAGGTTGACTTTGCTTTCCACCCTTTGAGGGTCTATAAAATAAGTATCAGTCAAGTACTGGGGTCGATGTAATCGACCTCCAGCTCCCTTAAAAGCTGCTGACCCTGTGCCAAAATTGAAAACCATTTTAGTGTCCCGGAAGTATGACAGGCAAAGTCTATTTCGGTGGGATTTGACTAAGAAAAGAAAGTAAAGTGAATGGAACATAAAATAATAATTTTTATCACGGCGACAAAGGTCACGATTATATTTTGAGGGAGGCATTAGTCGTTTAAATCGCTTCACTAGGTAATTCATTTAGTGGATCTCGGATGGATTAAAGGCAAACATTGCTTCGGTGAGATTTTAATTTAGAACGTAGAGAATTGGAAAAATATATCAAGGAATTTTTCTAACATTCTAAAGATTCTGCCGTATACCAAACTTACTAAGGATGAAATAATAGTTTCTTATCCAGATACAAGGTCACAGACATTTTTGAAGAAAGAGTAGTCGTGTTGATCGGTCGGTGAAGAATGAAAGCAGTCGAATTGATCGGTGATTTAAGAATGAAAGCAAAGTTGAAATTTGAGCTAAGACCATCAGAGGAAGTACACAAAAGACAGAATATAATGGTTTCAAATTTTGTCACAAGGCCAGTAAGTTTTCAGGCGGAGTAAGTCGATTACATCGACCGTAATACTCAATTGGTACTTATTTTATTGACTCCGAAAGGATGAAAAGCAAAGTCAACCTCGGCGGAATTTGAACTCTGAACGTAGAGCCGGACGAAATGCCACTAAGCATTTTGCCTGGTATGCTAACGATTCTTTCAACTCGCCGCCTTCAGAGGCAAAATATAATGATGTATAATTTACTGACTGGATTCGTCGCTCTGTATGAACGTTTGGTTTATTTTTAATGATAGCTTAATCGATTAAATCAACAGTTGTATTTGACTGGTGTATTTATCTCTCTCAAAAGGATAAAGCGTAAAATTGAACTCTGACTTTAAGCAACGTAGCGAAATAATGTTAATCCACCAAGCAAAAAAAAAAAAAACATTTTATCCCATAAATCTTTATAGGTAAACTTCCAACTTGTTTATAAAATACTCGTATAAGAATGATTTATTAGATTTACATATCACCACCAATTCGTAAGAAAAGCAGTGTCGATTGAATCAACTTTTGTACAAGCATTGTATTTATTTTATCAATCAATGTAGTAATTTTATCTCTATAAACTGTGTAAAATGGTTATACAATGGCCTTTTTTCAGGGTATAATATAAGGTAGATTTAAAAGTAAACATTTGCCGGATTACGGTAAGCGTCTGGGTAAAGCGAAGGCGTCGGTCAGAGTCCTAAGTTATAGATTTACAATTACTGTCTTGAGATAGTAGCTTTAGGAATTTAAGTGAAAATCTATTATAGAGAGCGGTGCTTAGGGAGCTTGGCAGCAATCTATTCTAGACAATTTAGGAAACGAAAGAACCCGTTATTCTTGAATATGGTATTGAGATCTAGATAATCATACAGACAATGGCGAACTCTCATCTTAAGATCGAGGATAGTCCCTTATTTGGCCTAATGGTTAGGGGGCTGCACTTACGACTGTAAAATCGTATGTTTGTTATCCGGGTCGGGCGGTGCGTAGTGTTCTTGAGTAATGCACTTAATTTCACATTCCTCCAGTTCTCTCAGCTATAAATCAGTTACAGCATTAGCTGTGAGGTTAACCCCGCAACCGACGGGCACCCTGTTCCTGGAGAAGTGTTTACTCTCAGTGACTTAAACGCCACAAAAACCGGGTTAACTCTGGTTTTATGAGTTCTAGGGCTCATAACTCCTTATTAGAGTTAAGATTGGGGTAATAAGTAATATAAGCATTTTCGTCACAATATTTTCAAACGTGTCTTGTTAACTTAGGAAACTGAAATCCGAGATCACCGATTGAGTGTATAAAGACGAATAACTGCACCAGAAATGTATTGTAGTACAATGTTCATTTAATTATAGAAATAGGTTTCTATGAGAGAATGGAAACAGTTGAGATTGGAGAACGAACGTACTCGCTCTGTATCGATCATCAAAAGATCTAAGAGGCAATTGATTTTAATGTTAAGCGAACTTAAGCAGCAAGGAAACCGGGCTTTTTGATGACAGAAACATGGTGTTATCAGAACGTTTACAAATTCAATCTTCTAGCATCTGTGTCAGCTGATATAATTTAGAAGAATAAAAATGAAATCTTGTAAAGATTAGTTAAGACGAGCTATATTTTACTCAACCAATGGTAAAATACACATATTTTATTCAACTGCCATCTTGTAATTGATAGAAAACCGAATGTAATCAACGAAAAAGGAAAAGTAAATAAATCAGAAGATAAAGAAATAGTTTCAATCATTTATCTTCAAGAGCTTGTTATAGTCTGATATATTTTCTGTTAAACATATGTGCCTTTTACGTTCGATTCAGTTAGCTTGCTTGCTTTTACGCATCTTCTTTACATTCTGTTTTATAAGCTATATTTTTTTTTCTGTTGCATTCATTTAATTTTCTGTTATTTATTATTTTTTTTCCTATCTATACACGTTATTCTTTATACTCATCTGTTTCGCTTACGCACCGACACGTTTTCTTGCTATACATATATTTGTATTGACATATCTGCAGTCTATTTCTTTCTTTCTCCTTGTTTTTTTTCTTTTTTCTTTTTTTTTTAACATTTGACTGTCTACGAGTGATCTTAAATTGTTATATTCTCCTGATGATGAAAAATAAATAAAGAAAAGATAAAATGGAAAATAAAACTCAGAAAATCTAGTTTTTAAGAAAAATTGCATTCGATCGACTGAGAAATCGAATTTCATCAGAGATCTGAGCTGAAAGTTAACTATCTGCGGTTCACTTAAGACAATTCTTTATCCATACGTATTTTACTGCATTGTAACAATAAATCGTTATTTTCTCGGGTCACAAATGTTGCTAAAAGCCTTTATATTAAAAAAAAGAAGAGAAAAACAGAAACACACAAAAAATAATTGCAGATACTTGCATCTGAGATAGATAGATAGATAAATAGATAGATAGATAGATAGAGAGAGAGAGAGAGAGAGAGAGAGAGAGAGAGGGGGGAGGGAGAGAGAGAGAGAGAGAGAGAGAGAGAGAGAGAGAAAGGTAGAGAGAGAGTGTGTGTGTGTGAGTGAGTGAGAGAGAGAGCTAAAGACAGAGAAAGAGAGAGTTATCGGAAAAAGTAAATGGTTTATTGTTACCTATAAGACGTTGATTTCATGCATTAGATAAAACTTTTAGACACTGTAAATACACTTTGTATACAGTGTAGATAAGATTTTGATTTTGATATCAGTAACTAATAAATGTATTATATTAAATATTAAATATTACCTTTCTGCAATGCAAGGAAGCATGAAATGTGTCCTTAAATCACAGATACATTGTTAAACCAACGAAAGACAATATTTACTCTGGATAATACACATTAATGTTATAAATAATTTGCCTTTAAGATCCATAAATTTACATAATTTAAAAGTATATACAAAGAATCTAGTACCCTGGAATAATAATATCTCTAATTTTCATACTGTGACTTTAAACACGGAACCATTTTGTCCCTTATACATGCATACATGCATGTCCTAAATATTCGTATGAAATATAACCGACATCTATTAAAGGGAATAAAGTCTTATGGGAATGTAGACTGTGTCAGATATTTGTACTCATATGTGTAAGTTTAGGCGAACGAATAGGAAAAATAGAACTCTCTCTCTCTCTCTCTCTCTCTCTCTCTCTCTCTCTCTCTCTCTATATATATATATATATATATATATATATATATATATATATATATATATATATATATATATATATAATTTGATAATAAGGGTAGAAATTGATATTAATTAATTAAAACCAGTGGTCTAGCATATTTAAAAAAATCCGAAGATTTAAATTATATTACATACAAAATTAAGAGGAAAGACCAGGTATATATATATCACAAAGGGCCTTAGAATAATACCCACACAAATATTAAAAAAGGTTATATTCATAACAGTCACTACCCATGAATTTATTCAGAACAATTCCAATCACTACTACTACAACCACAACGGGTCACTTTTAGGTCACTTGATCATTTAAGAGGATTCCACCAACATCCTACTACTGTCATACCACTCCTGCATTCTTCTTCTTCTTCTTCTTCTTCTTCTTCTTCTTCTTCTTCTTCTTCTTCTTCTTCTTCTTCTTCTTCTTCTTCTTCTTCTTCTTCTTTCTACACATATTTATAGTCGTAGTAGAACTAGGAGGTTCTTGGTGCTATATATCTGAAAAAATGAATGAAAATGTATCTTCTGAAATTTCTTTCCCATTTTATTAGTTAGATGTTTACAAATCGTATCGTGACTCCGTTATTATGTGACTTAGTTTCTTGCTTAAAAGAAATTTTGAAAGTTTCAAAATAGCTTTTAAGCAAGGAACTAAGTCCCGAATCAGAGACCCTTTTTATTCACGCATGCACACACAAACACACGCCACTGGAAGTAAAGCAGAGTCATGATACAGTTTGTAAATATCTAACCATTAAAGTGGGAAAGTAACTACGAGAAAAGTCATTCTAATTCATTTTTTAAAGAATGTGTGTGTGTGAGTATAAGTGTGTATCTATCTATCTATCTATCTATCTATCTATCTATCTATCTATCTATCTATCTATCTATCTGTCTGTCTGTCTATAGGTGTAGTGTGTGTGTTTGTGTGTGTGACATCTGAGTGCACTACTTCTTACCTTAGGGGTTGTAAGATAGTAAAGTAGATTCTGTAATTCCTATTCCCTTCTCTCTCTCTTCCTCTCTCTCTCTTCCTCTCTCTCTCTCTCTCTCTCTCTCTCTCTCTCTCTCTTTCTCTCTCTCTCTCTCACACTCTCACGCGCGCGTGCACACATCCACGCTGATATTATTTCACTTTTAATCACCAGAAAGTTACAAAAGTGATTCAAAATGCTGAGCGCTTTTTAGTGCCTGGCATGAAATTCTTGGCCTTTAGATCGTCTTCGTAACATTCTACTGACTACTACTACTACTACTACTACTACTACTACTACTACTACCACCATTACTACTACTACCACCATTACTACTACCACCACTACTACTACCACCACTACCACTACTACTACTACTATTACTACTACTACCATTACTACTACTACTACCACCACCACCACTACTACTACTACTACTACTACTACTACCACTACTACTACTACTACTACCACTACTACCACCACCATTACTACTACTACTACTACTACTACTACTACTACTACTACTACTACTACTACTACTACCACCACCATTACTACTACTACTACTACTACTACTACCACCATTACTACTACTACTACTACTACTACTACTACTACTAATACTACTACCACCACCATCACCACCATTACTACTACTACTACTACTACTACTACTACTACTACTACGACCACTACCACCGCCACTGCCACCACCACCACCACCACCTCCACCACCATAAATAAAACAATAAAAGAAAATATAATAATAAAAATGATAACAGAATAAGATAAATAGAAATATGCTTATCTTTATGTCAGTCATAAATTGTCTCTCAAGAACAATATTTGGACAATGCTACAGATATGTTTCCTGTTTAGTGATTCAATTTCGAGATTGTAAAGTGTCATTTTTTTAAAATTCGTTTTTAGATAATAGATCTGATTTATTGAGACCTCATTCGGCATTAAACGCTTACTGTCTTGAAGGTTAACGAGAACAATATATCTCTATATAGATACAAATGGTTCTTGAAGGTCTGAAAACAAACTCCCACGAAATATTTCGATCTAAAAGAATTCACAAGACGGTTGGAATTTTACTGTTTCTAATATGGTCTACTTTCATTTATAGAATACAAAAATATATTGAGAGATTTGCAGAAACGTTAGCACGCCGGGCAAAATGCTTAGCGGTATTTCGTCTGTCTTAACGTTCTGAGTTCAAATTCCGCCAAGGTCGATTTTGCTTTTCATTCTTTCGGGGTCGATAAATAAAGTACCAGTTGCGGACTGGAGTCGATCCAATCGACTGGCCCCTCCCACAGAAATATCGAGCCTTGTACCTAGAGCAGAAAGAATATATTTTAAAAAGGTGGCGAGCTGGCAGAAACGTTAGCATGCGGGCGAAATGCTTAGCAGTATTTCGTCTGTCTTAACGTTCTGAGTTCAAATTCCGCCAAGGTCGATTTTGCCTTTCATCCTTTCGAGGTCGATTAAATAAGTACCAGTTACGCACTGGGGTCTATATAATCGGCTTAATCCGTTTGTCTGTCCTTGTTTGTCCCCTCTACGTGTAGCCCCTTGTGGTCAGTAAAGAAATAAGAAACGTTAGCATGCCGGGCGAAATGCTCAGCGGTATTTCGTCTGTCTTAACGTTCTGAGTTCAAATTCCCCCAAGGTCGATTTTGTCTTTCATCCTTTTGGGGGTCGATAAATTAATTACCAGTTGCGTACTGAGGTCGATCTAATCGACTGGCCCTCTCCTCCAAAATTTCGGGCCTTGTGCCTAGAGTAGAAAAGAATATTTATTACCTGCAAGGCAGGGAACTAGCAGATTCTTTTGTACGCCATGCTATATACTTAGCAGCATTTCGTCTGTCTGTACATTCTGAGTTCAAATTCTGCCGAGGTCGACTTACCCTTTCATCCTTTCGGAGTCGATAAAATAAGTACCAGTTGAGCATTGGGGTCGATTTAATCGACTTGGCTTCCTCCCTCAAAACTACTGGCCTTGTGCAAAAAGTTTGCAACCAATATTTAAAAGCTACTGGTATTCAATTGCTTACATCACGACTGCTTCTGCCTATATACTGCACCTTCCGTGTGCCCGAGGTCACGCAAGTGGCAGTTTTTCTAGTCGCAAATGCGTGATACCCGCTCCCTTCATGACTCAGTGAGAGGTCCGTTGTTTTGGGTTCTAAGGAGTTTCTGACATTAGTAATCTGTGAAGAACTTGACTTACTACGCAACACTTCAAAAACGAACACACTCACTTGGTGGAAGCCAGAAAACCGTGATTGTTTTCGCATATAAACTCATTCCGCGTGTCTGAAACTAGTATTTCATTTCCATATATGTACGCACTCGTGGAGGCGCAATGGCCCACTGGTTAGGGCAGCGGACTCGTGATCATAGGATCGCGGTTTCGATTCTCAGACCGGGCGTTGTGAGTGTTTATTGAGCGAAAACACCTAAAGCTCCACGAGGCTCCGGCAGGGGAGGGCGGCGAATCCTGCTGTACTCTTTCACCACAACTTTCTCTCACTCTTACCTCCTGTTTCTGTTGTGCCTGTAATTCAAAGGGTCAGCCTTGTCACACTGTGTCACGCTGAATATCTCTGAGAACTACGTTAAGGGTACACGTGTCTGTGGAGTGCTCAGCCACTTGCACGTTAATTTCACGAGCAGGCTGTTACGTTGATTGGATCAACTGGAACTCTCGACGTCGTAAGCGACGGAGTGCCAACACATGTACGCACCACCCAAACTACCACAACAAGACAATTGATTCTTAGATAATAATAACTTAGATAGGTTTCGGCCAGTATAGGTTCAGGCCATGTCTAGCTTAATAGCATCACCTGGTAAACCTAGTGGGGTAGCTACTTCAATCACCGATACCCGCCAGCGCAATAAGTGGTATTGGCTTACATGTTATCAGCAGCGCACCCAAGCGCCCTGACGCACACACAAACCCTATCACACACTCATATTTGATAAATGAGTAAGTGTAATAATATTTGTGATATATAAACAATTCAACGTAGGCTTCTTTATATGTCACACACGTCTACGATAAGAGCACACAGAGGATTATAACTATATTCCGCTTATCTCACTGAATAAGGAGTTATTTTGAATATATATATATATATATATATATATATATATACCACCAGTATTGCCCAAACGACCTCAACATTAGCTTCAAAATTCATCCAAGGCTAGGACCACGGGCCATATGCCCCCTACCCAAATCAGGACCACAACGCATAAATACACTGCAACACAATTTCTTTTCCTCAACAGGCACTGTCCTATTTAACATTGTCTCGAAACAGTTCAAAAAGGAAAAGGATCCCATTGCCTTTAAACGCAATCTGGCCAATTTTTTTTCAAGGAATACCAGATAAGCCACCTCTACCTGGATACAACTCATTCAACAAGAACTTCCTACTAGAATGGACCATGATGCCACAAAACTTGACTTTAAAAGGATTTAGATAATCCTATCAGGTGGTGCTATTAAGTTAGACATGGCCTAGACCAATCTTTGGTCGAAACTTCTAAGTTTATCTAAGTTCGTAAGTTTAGATGTATATATAAATAATAATAATAATGATAATAATATATATATATATATATATATATATATATATATATATATATATATATATATAATATATATATATAATATATATATATATATATATATATATATATATATATATATATATATATATATATAATATATATATATATATTACTTGTCCCGGTTAATGAACAGTGGCCATGTAGGAGCACCGCCTTGAATAGATTTTGTCGAACGAATTGAACACTACTTATTTTTAAAGCATGGTACTTTTCTATCGCTCTCTTTTTTCCCTGAACCATTAGTTACGATGACGTAAACAAACCAGCACCAGTTGTTGAGCAGGAGCAAACACAAACACACACGCGTGCACGCTTTAACCTGCCCGGGGATATATTTGAAGAGACGTAGCCAAAATATCACGCTGTGGGATTGAACTAGAGATCACACGATTAAGAATCAAGCGTCTTGATTGCGTTAGCTGCTATTTCTAGGAGAACGATCGACTGTGTAGAGAGTCTCGCATTAGTTCGTCACTGAAAGAGCTAAGTAGTAATTCTATTCCATTGTTAACAAAAAAAAAACAAAAAACAACAGACGGCACATGGCAACAATTATAAATTCTGCCCTTCATAGTAATGAATATATGGCAACCTGGATTAATCAATTATCATTTGCAGCCCACATCTACACTGTAAATGCAAGCTACATAACCCACTGCTGTTTTTTTAATATACAATAGACATACAACCGAGTTGTTATCAGAATATAGACAGAAAGGAGATTATTATATACGCTGTTAGTAATCGTTTTCTATAGAGATGACATTCAAAATATATGTTACATCAACCGACCACGCTATTTAAAGTATTATTTAAGAGAAGGGTTATGCCTTAGCTGGCGTATGTACATACATAATACAATTTCAAGTGAATTACGTATGTGTTTATTTTAAAAATTTAAATTCCTTGCCATGATTTTCTTATTGTTATTAAATAGGGAAAAGAAAGAACTAATAAAAATATCACAACAAATATGAATTCTTTAGTTTAATAATGACAAATGTCAAATAATTGAGGTTAATAATTAAGACAAAATGAAGGATGTCGTATAGCGAATTGACACAGCCTTTTCATTTGAATTAAACTGTAGAAATCATATGATTTTCGTAACGTGAAAGGCGTGAAATTGCCGACATTCAATTTGTTCTCTTTATACCTGTAGGGTGTTCTTGCTGGAAGAGAGAGAAGATATAAAAATGGGCTTTCATGTATAGGCTGTGTAGTTAAGGGGCTCGGTTCGCAACGACTTAGTTTTAGGTTCAATCTCACTGCACAGTACCTTGGGCAAATATCTTCTATTCTAGCTCCGGACCAAGTAATATCTTCTGAGTGAAGTTGGTTGCTGGAAACTGTGTGGAAGCCGTCGAATCTCTCCCTCTCTCTGTACATATATATGCATGTGTTTGTGTGTGTGTGTGTGTGTGTGTGTGTGTGTGTGTGCGCGCGTGTGTGTTATTACATGTTAGTGCATGTATGTGTGTGTGTATTTGTCCCCAACTACTTGACAATCAGTGTTATTAATGTCTCCATGATGTAGCGGTCACGCAAAAGAGATCGTACGTGAAATATTGGATTCTATCAGAATCGTTAATTGAATAAGAAATGAGTCTCCTTGTTCCCTGAAATATTGGTTTCAAATTTTGGCACAATGCCAGCAATTTCCCATGGACTGGGTAACTGACCAGTTGCATTACCTAGAATTTTTCGTGGGGTGATCTTTTAAGTCAAACAGACGTAGAGTTGTTTCTAAGTTGATTTGCAGTAGGAAATAATTGCACTAATAAATAAGTGGATTAATACAGAGTTAATCCGTTTGATCCCCTTTGTATTACTCCGTGTGTGTGTAGGTTGGGGTTGGGTAAGTGAGTGTGTGTGTGTGTGTGTGTGTGTGTGTGTGTGTGAGTGTCTATGTGTGTATATATATATATATATATGTATATATATATATATATATACACACACACACACACACACACACACACGTACACATAAGTAACCGTATATGTATGCGCGCGCTTATACATTTCAACATTTGAATTTTAGCTGACCATTTTACCACGCCACCCTAACTAGCGTATTTTACTCTAGTTGCCTTCAGAATCGAACAGTCTAACTGGTCAACAAATATAATATCTCCCACCTATGTCGATTTTTTTCCTTGCTGCATTCGGTTTGTGATAACTATTCTCTTCCCCCACTAAATTCATGGTATTTTCACCAAAATATTCGTCAGCATTGAATTATTGATGAAATGGTTAATATATAGTCGTAGGAGTGGCTGTGTAGTAAGTAGCTTGCTTACGATCCACATGGTTCCGGGTTCAGTCCCACTGCGTGGCACCTTGGGCCGAACAAAGCCTTGTGAGTGGATTTGGTAAACGGAAACTGAAAGAAGCCCGTCGTATATATGTATATATATATGTACGTGTGTGTGTATATGTTTGTGGGTCTGTGTTTGCCCCCCCCCCCCCCAAACAAAAAAAATTCGCTTGTCAACCGATGCTAGTGTGTTTACGTCCCCTTAGCTTAGCGGTTCGGCAAAAGAGAACGATAGAATAAGTACTAGGCTTACAAAGAATAAGTCGTGGGGTCGATTTGCCTGACTAAAGGCGGTGCTCCAGCATGGCCACAGTCAAATGACTGAAACGAGTAAAAGAGTATATAACAAGATAAATTTATGTAATGCTATCTAATAAATTATATAATGGACTCGTATTTCAACTAATCTAAGCCATTGAAACGCGTGTAGTGATGTTTCAAACGATGTACTCGGTTTTGCTTACCGATAACGTATTTGATACATACACGGATGTGTAGGATACTCAGGACTGACGAACAGCTATTCAACTGCATAGACTGTTGAATTACCTAGAATTTTTCTGAGTGATCGGCTTAGTCAAACAGACGTAGAGATACTTCTAAGTTAATTTGCAGTACTAAATAATTACAGTAATCAATAATTGGATTAATATAGAGGTAATCTGCTTGTTCCCTTTTGTATTACTCCGAGTGTGTGTGTGTATGTGTGTATGAGTATACGTGAGCGTGTATGTATGAATGTGTGTGTGTTTATATGCGTATATATATATATATATATATATATATATATATATATATATGTATATGCATATACACAAAAGCAACTGTGTATGTACACGCTTATGGAAAATAAAGCCTCCAGTTATAGACATAACTTCCTGATCGTCCGGAACAATTTTAAGAATGGAAAAAACAAAAAAATGATTGCGAAACAATAAACAGCAAAGTAAAAAAATATTTAAGTAGCTCCCTGGGCAAAATGCATGCAGCATTGAAACTTTTGTCGATAATTTAGGAAATGATTCTTCCCAGCAAAAGATATTGGACCTATTGATATCTCTTCGACAGTGTTAAGTGTGGGTTACAATTCGTTATTTTATTGGTCTCTGTCGGCTTCAGATATAACAGAAAAACTATCGCTGGGCAATATATCTACATATATGTACATGCACACATTGATACATACATACATACATACATACATACATACATAGCACACATACATATATACAAACATACATTATATATATCTATATATCAATGTTTATCTATGTATGTATGTATGTATGTTTGTATCTATCTATCTATCTATCTATCTATCTATCTATCTATCTATCTATCTATTTGTCTGTCTATCTATCTATCTATCTATCTATCTATCTATCTATCTGTCTATGTCTATCTCTGTCTGTCTCTCTCTCTCTCTCTCTCTCTCTCTCTTTATATATATATATATATATATATATATATATTATAAATAATGCTAATTATCTACAATATAAGAAATGACACCCAAAAGTAATCATATAAAGGATCTTCTGTTTATTAGGTTTTCTTTACGTCTTTTTTTTCTATTAGCTAATTGAGAAACGTTGGAAATGGTAGTGATAGAGTACAGCCAAAAATACTATTGACTTTTTAAAGAATCTATTGATTAGGAACATCAAAGCTCCAGTACAATTTGTTGCATTCGTATAATACATCTTGGAGAACACACATTTGAATATACTTGTGTCGTCTGCTCGACAAAACCATAAAGGAAAAAAGAGGGAAGAAATACAAAGAGCAGGGAAAATGAAAGAAAAATCTCTTATTTGGTATCGTATTGATTGGAAAAAGAAAGAAAAAGAGGCAATATGGTGTAGGTATTAATACTTGAAAACTGAAGAAATATTGGTGTATGTACTTTGGAGAAAACAATTACGGTGAAGTCTACATTTCTGACTCCCGACGATTCTTGGCTGTTTCGTATATCAATTACTATCTGTATTGATATTCTTTTCAACGATAGGTACAAGGCCCAAAATTTTGGGGGGAGGGAGTGGCTAGTCGATTAAATCGACCCCACTACGCAACCGGTACTTAATTTATCGACCCCGAAAGGATGAAAAGCAAAGTCGAACTCGGTGGAATTACTGTGTTGATATTGATAGGTGACTAAACGAACGTATGTCGGTACGAGTAGAATGATGACAGTTGGGGCGGTCTAGGTTGCTTATATACATACACACACGCTTCCATACGCACAAAAAGCGGCCACATGATTTTAAGCTCGTCCACACATATACTCAGACGCGTTCGTCCCATTCACACATACACACTCACGCACATCATCCTCACATACACACATGCGCTTCCGCACCCTATTTCAGCAGGGTCATCATTATTATCTCCCTTTCACTCAGCCTCTTTCTTCCGGTCATTTCATCATGTTAAACCGTTAACTCCTACACATGTTCTCTCTCCATTTTTCCCCTCTCACTTCTTTCTGTCGAAGAGCGTAGGCTCGAAATGTCAAAAGACTTTTTCATTCTTCCCGAGCGTCAAACTGATACACATGCTTGCTGTTTTCGTTCACCTGTCTTCGTCTTTTGATTTCGGCAAATTTGAACTATATATTACATATACTCGCGCGGTTACCCCAGTTCGATCCTGCCTGACTAAACTTCCTCTTTTCTTGGACGCTCATCTTTCCTGTTTTCTTATTGGCTACTTTCGTTGATGTATATCGCACTAATCTATCATGACTTTTAAACTTTCTGAAACTTGAACTTTTTGAACTTCGTGCGTTAATAACTTTGCCATTTGTTCTCTTTCTTTTTCATCTTTTTTTCTCTCCTATTCCTCATTCCAATATGCCTAATAACAAATCC
>NC_142937.1:24818225-24825725 GCF_046866305.1 Octopus bimaculoides
TGTGCGTGCGTGCGCGTTTGTGTTTGTCCCCACTACCACTTGGCAACTGGTGTTGGTTTGTTTTTGTCCCCCGTAACCTAGCGTTTCGGGGAAAGAAACCGATAGAGTAATTATCTAGATTTGAAAATAAGTACTGGTGTCAATTTGGTCAACTAAACCCTTCAGTAACTGAAACAATAAAAGGTATCTGTCTGCCTATCTATCTATCTATCTATCTATCTATCTATCTATCTATCTATCTATCTATCGATCGATCGATCGATCGATCTGTCTGTCTGTCTGTCTATCTATACATAAGTTGGTTTATAGAGAAAACATCCTTAAATTCTGTAAACTTTATATAGAAAGGGCTATAAGATTCTCTTACTAGTTTCAATGATCCTATACGCTATGCATTCTCTGCTTTGTTTAGTGTACCTCTTTCACCAACTTTAGCACCAGGAAGCGTTGATTTCAGTCCTTCCTTTTCAGTGACACGCAACTTTCTTTACAGATATAAAAGCGTCATTATCAATAAACTGGTCACTGAACAATATCTGAATGGATTAGTGGATAAGGTTGTACGCCTCAACGGCGCTCTTTTCATGGATGAATTCCCAATCTCATCGAAGGAAGCGTATACAAAAAAGTCGGTTAGTACTCTACTAGCAAGATCGTTTTCTATACTGCGCTGGGGAAAGATTTATAGAATTTATTTGATTCAGTTTGAACTGGAAAATCTTTTCAGAAGAGTATGCAGCGCATAGATTTATGCATGCGGTTTGTGTGGTTTGTCAAATGTAATACTCTGAGTTTCAGTAGAGTGAAATATAGCGTTTCAGTAAGAAAATAACATCCTGGAGTTGCAGCATGGATTGTGTAGTTACTATATTTCTCACAATTAAGGTGACGAGCTGGTGGGATCGTTTGCATGTCAGACAAAATACTTAACGGCATTTCGTCCGTCTGAGTGTAAATTCTGCCGAGGTCGACTTAGCCTTTCAAACGCTTCAGGTTCAATAAAATAAATATCAGTTAAGTACTGGGGTCAATGTAATCGACTTCACCCCTTTCCCGAACTTGCTGTCCTTGTGCTAAAATTTGAAACCAGTATATTTCGTACATTAAGATAACAAGCTGGCAGAATCGTAACACGTCGGATAAAATATTTAGCGGCATTTCGTCTGTCATTACGTTCTGAGTTCAAATTCCTTCGAGGTCGACTTTGATTCTCATCCTTTCGGAGTCGATGAAATAAGTACTAGTCAAATACTGGGGGTAAAATCTAGGGGAATGATTTTAGTTAGACTTGGCTGCAGTTTCTAGTTAGTCAACTAGCCACTCAGAATCTTACGTTTCTCTGGAAAGACGAAATATCTAAATTAAACTTGAAACTTTTCCCCTTTCAACTGCTTTTATAATACTGGCTGCAGCCAATATAATTCACTAAAAGTTTTCACGAATTTTTATATTATGTTAGTCGTACTAACATCTTACCAGTTATTATGATCTCCCGATCCACATGGCTCTATAAATACAATAGGTACGACATTTGCTTTCCGGACACTGAAGATCCGAAACCTCTTATATATAATTCGCACTGATTTACACTAAGGTACAGTACCTGTATTTTATTTAATTATTTTGATACTTCCAGTTAGTCTTGAGCTAACTGGATCCTATAAAGGAGCTGTTGTGGTAGCAGACCACGAAACATGGTTGAAATTCTTCCTTTAGATTGTGTTAACCAAAGTGATCACCTAGTTCGAAAAAATCTTTAATCCGGAAAGTCACTGGAAGCAAAGGCTACAGAAAATCAATGTTGAGCCTGTATTTGCTTAGCTACATTTTTAACAAGTTAACATTAAAGTTGCTGTCTAGAAATTCAAACGCACAGAAATACATTGAAATATGCATATTTAAATAGACACATTTCATTAAATTTTCAATCATCTATAAATCAAAATAATTTATTGGTGAAACAGGAACAATAATACAATGTATGATACACAATATTGTCATATAACAACAGCACACATGATATTTTAGTTAATTTGAAATTATTCTGTCATATATATTCATAGCAATAATCGATAAGTCACTTCTTGAGTTATTTATACGAATACATTTTCAGCCAATGTAATTGAATCGATGTAGTGAACAGTTGAGCATAATTATTTAAAAGAAATCTTCGTCCACGGATATCCAATATTACTATCGTAGCTGCTTCTGAAAACCAATTTATATACAAAATATTCTGCACAATTCCAGGTTCTATTTGCAGATGACATTTCAAAAATATGAAAAACTTATGAAAGCATATAACGAGAACCAAAAAATATGTGCTGACGTCGGACAATAATAATAAGCCATAGGAAAATTTATATCGCATATTCTAGTAGTTAATTACCAAAATGAATGACGTAAGTTCGATTTAAACTTTAATCATTTCACTTTATGAACTACAGTATCTTCCGTTTGCATCGTAGTTAGCAGCTTGGTGAACGACGGTTTCACTGACTGACAAATTGTAGAAAAAAAAACATTTTCATTGCTGACCCAATAATTCAAAAATGGTTGATGGGGAGAATTTTTTTTAATATAGTGTGCACTTCAGTTAATATCAGTTTCTTTCGGTTTGGCTTAAAGCTCTATATTATCAGGAATTAGCAAATCACGATTTAGGGTATTAATTATTTTCTAAATGTAAATAAAACTGGAAGTCGCATAAACGCACGCACATATGCATACATATGCATACACATATGACTATATGAAAACAGAGACAATTATACATGGAGGTAAACAGATTTCTAAACACACACACACACACACACACACACACACACACACACACACACACACACACACACACACACACATACACACACACACACACACACACACACACACACACGCAATAATAATAAGAATAATGGTAATAATAATGATGATAATAATAAAATAAGTATTGGGGTCGATTCGTTCGAAAAAATTATTCAAGGTGGCGTCCCAGCCTGGCCACCGTGTCTGACTGAAAGGGTAAAAGATATATATATATATATATAGTTCGAATTTACAGAAAACAAAAGACGAAGACAGGTGAGGGAACAACAAGCAGGTGTACTAGAGTGACGCTCGAGAAGAATGGAAAAATCTGACTTACTGGTTATTTTCACCGATATATATATACATATATATATATATATATATATATATATATATATATATATATATATATATATATATATATATATATGTATGTATGTATGTATATATGCTGTCATGCAGAAATTTACACACAAAGAAACACGTAGTGATATACTAGGACATACGAACACGTAAGTTATTTAAATTCGTTTGTGGATAAATTCCTTAAGAAGGAAGCATTATTTTATCATATACCACTTTTACAATTCTTTAGTTGACTGGAGTCAACCCACGTCTAATACCGACCTTTGTTTTGTGATGCTAATATCACTTGCTAATATCTTTCAAGTTTGGCTTGCTAATACTGTTAGTATTTTTGTTTATTGTGTGCAAATTTGTGTCTTCGGCTACGAAGTAATAAGTTTTCCCAATCTTAAAATGACTTAAAATTGAGAAAATATTTATAATCATAGAAGTCGTGCCCGAGGTTACAGTTACAAAATTCTATTGTGTAACTTTAATTGAAAACTGATAATAATTGTTGAAATTTAACAACAGTCTCAAATACATTAAAATGCGTGAGTGTTTCCATCGTCACTTGACGTGCCAGAAATTGCAGCTAAATATCTTTCGATTCATATCCCATTGTCTTACAGATGGACAATGGACTAATTAGAAAGTGTAGTTGTATATAATATAAACTATGTCTAAAAACAGAATGCTCATGGCTGGAAAGTCGCCTTTTTTTTAAAATCATTTCACAAGTCTGTCTACTTGGTGTGAGCATTTCTGGATCCTAAATAAAAACCATAATAGGGACAGTAACAACAACAACAACAACAACAACAACAACAACAACAACAACAACAACAACAACAACAACAGCAGCAACAACAACAGTCAACGTGGGATGTGAAATATCTGATCAATAATATGCAAGTTTTTGGCGGCGAGCTGGCAGACACATCGAAACGCCAGAGTCAATAAAATAAGTAACATTTGAAAAGTTTTCTCCTACTTCTGTCTTAATTGCAAAGTCTTTGGTCAGATCCTCACTATTACACCATGGACACTTCGAAATTATATTTCCCACCATATAAACCACTTCGAATATTACTTTAGCACGTTTAAAGTGATTTCGATTGTGCTAAAAACTATTTACCATTTCAATTGTCCCCTCCCTTCTTAGTGCCCTAAGCCCGCGCTTCCCTTAATGCCCTTAACCCGTGTCTCCCTTAATGCCCTTAGCACGTGCTTCCATTAATGCCCTAAGCACGTGCTTCCCTTAATGCCCTAAAGCCTTGCTTCCCTTAATGCCCTAAGCCCATGCTTCCCTTAATACTCTAAGTCCATAGTCCCTTAATGCCATAAGCTCGTTCTTCCCTTAATGGCATAAGTCCGTGCTTCCCTTAATACCCTAAGCCTATGCTTCCCTTAATACTCTAAGTCCATAGTCCCTTAATGCCATAAGCTCGTTCTTCCCTTAATGGCATAAGTCCGTGCTTCCCTTAATACCTTAAGCCCGTGATTCCCTTAATGCCATAAGTCCGTACTTCCCTTAATGCTTCAATCCCGTGCTTCCCTTAATACCCTAAGCCCGTACTTTCCTTAATGCCATAAGTCCGTACTTCTCTTAATGGTTTAAGCACGTTCTTATTTTGCTTAATGGTTTATCCAGCGCTGTTCTCATGGAAAAAATACGAAAGATTGAAGTCGTATCTCGAAGTGTGTTTGTTTCATATCCACTTCACATATTGGAGCTGGACATATACAGACGCATAGCAAACTGTGGAGATCCTTAGATAGTGTATAAAGTAGTACTCAAATAAATATCTTGCTACGAAACAATCCCGTGTCTTTGATCAACCAGACCCCTGGCCACTAAGGTGAAAAGATTTACCCATTCAATAATTACATTTCAATATCAAAGCTTTGTTTAAGGTTATGTGATGTTGGTGTTTCATTAACAAAGACAATATTACCTTAATATAATAATAAACAGTGAAGTTCGTTCAACAGTTTCACTAATTGAAAACGTCTGTTATAGCACGTTGTGCGCACGCGCATGTATGTGTGTGATCTTTTGTGTTCAGACTTTAGATTTAATTACATCATTAATCAAACATTAAAAAAAATGTAATTTTTCTTTAACATCAAAGACTGAAAATAATAATTGAATTTCAGTTGGAAAAAAAAGACAAAAAAAAAACAAACAAACAAAAAAAAACATGAAGGAAAGCGAAAACATGACTGCAGGCTATTTTCAACGTTTCTTTTCGTTTGTTCTCAAGAATCCATTTTACCGAGCGTCACTGCTGCACCGTGAATTCAACTTTAGAAGAGTGCGAATGATATTGAATTCGCATTTAGGTTATTTATAGGAGGGTCGGAAGGAGGGAGGCCGAAGACTGAACTCCATATCCTGATGTGAAGTAGTAACATGATTGAAATGAAACAGTTCCGATTAGGAATTGATACTGATGTGCAGGCATACCTCAGTTTACGTCATTTCAAGTTACGTCTTTTTTGACTTCACAATATTTTTCTTTTAAACTTAATTAATGGAAAAATACACCTCAACTTCCGTCTATTTATGCGACTTTATGCCGGTCTCAGGAAGCATATTCAAAAGACACCTGAATACCAAAACTGAAATGAAAGTTCAAATAAAATACGTATAAAAATATGTACAAACAATTTATCAAAACAAATGTGAATAAAAAAATTGAAACAAAATTCATGTTATGTCGTTTTTCAAGTTTAGTCTGGTGTCTTGGAGCCAATACCGACGTGAGGTATTCCTGTATTGTTATTGGGATCAACGAGTGATGCACTATGTAAATGGTAAGTTCCCAGTGAGCTGGTTTTCGACGTTTGGAGTCAATTAATTTTACTTCACTTTTCACCTTATCTATTTGCTCTCGAGAATCGCACGCGGGTCACATAATGACAGAAGTTTGTGCACTTATAAAAAAACTATTATCATCTCTCTATTATTATATGTACAAAAATCGGAAGAGAACATAAATTTAGTGCTCGAAGCACCCTGTAATACTTTTTATTATAGTTCTACTTCATCGATGTTGAAATGGAAAAAAGCAAAATATATATATTACTCTTTTACTCTTTTACTTGTTTCAGACATTTGACTGCGACCTTGCTGGAGCACCGCCTTCAGTCGAGCAAATCGACCCCAGGACTTATTCTTTGTAAGCCTAGTACTTACTCTATCGGTCTCTTTTGCCGAACCGCTAGGTTAGGGGTACGTAAACACACCAGCATCGGTTGTCAAGTGATGTTGGGGGACAAACACACACATACATATATATATATATATATATATATATATATATATATATATATTTATTATTTTTTTTAAAGTTTCAGCTTAGAGCTGCGGTCATGCTGATGCACCACCGTGTATATATATATATATATATATATATATTTATATATATATATACATATATACGACGGGCTTCTTTCAGTTTCCGTCTATCAAATCCACTCACAAGGCTTTGTTCGGCCCGAGGCTATAGTAGAAGACACTTGCCCAAGGTGCCACGCAGTGGGACTGAACCCGGAACCATGTGGTTCGTAAGCAAGCTACTTACCACACAGCCACGCTATTTCACGCCTTCAACCACCTATATTATTGTTATTTTTAATTATTTATATTTACCGCAGAAAATAATAATAATAATAATAATAATAATAATAATAATAATAATAATAATAATGATAATAATAATAATGATATTTATGTAAATGTTCGCATTTGAACATTTAGTCCTTATTAATATATTAACACTGAAGCTGTTCTGATTTTGGCATAAAACAATTCAGATCTCAACGTGACGAGTTGAATTTTTTCACTTGGTAAAACTTGCTGAGGAGAGATAAGGCTTTTCCGCCAAAATTCAAAATTATGATACGTTGTTTTCTGTGTGTTTTTCAGTGCTATCCATGGTTTATCAAGGGGTTTTAACTCCACCCTCTAGCAGGTAGTCACTTTGAGTGCCGTTATGATAAATACATACACACACATATATGGAGGCATGATGGGATGTAGGCTTGGGTCAATGTTGGTGGTGGCATGATGGGACTCATTCCTGTAGAGAATAGTGTCAAGCAGGGTGACATCCTTGCCCCAACTCTCTTTTCTTTGTACTTTGCTGTTACTTTTGCTAAGGTTAGCTCTCTGGGAATATGTGTCAGGTGTCGATCTTGTCGATCTTCTGTCCACCTCCTTAATCTGCGCTGATTTACTGCCAGTTCAAACATTTTCCAGTCTCTTATTCGTGACCTCCTTTATGCAGATGACTGTAACTTAGTCATCCACCCTACACACACACACACACACACACACAC
>NC_142937.1:24830725-24840725 GCF_046866305.1 Octopus bimaculoides
GGACTCCAGAAACTACCAACTAGAAGAACAAAAGGGATGAGACGAAATAACTGACGGAAAAGTGCGAACAGAAGCGGCCGAAATGTGTTTTTCTTCTGTAGGACCTCCGGAGTAACGTTACTCAACAAGGTACATAGTTCGGAGATTAGAGAGTTCAGTCTCTAGGTTTATTCACTACTTCTCTACACTGCGGAGTCACCCGATTAGAATGTCGCAAGACTGATTATTCAAGCCGAGCCAATCGACAGGAAACTTAGTAGTAAACCAAGAACAAGATGGTTGGATGATATCCAGAATCTCAGCTGGTCACACTTGGGAATCTAGCTGGAAAGTGTAATGACGGTTACTTCTGATAGGGCCCCATGGAAAGGTGCTTGAGGATTCTAGCCTCAAAACGTTTCCAGAAATGGTGGGTGAAAAAGTAAGGTGGGCGGAAAAATATTCTTTGGTGAATAGACAGATGGTGTGTAGCTCTTGGCATCTGAGCTGAATATAACATCATTGAAAGGATCTAGGAAGATCGAAATCTATAAAAAAAATGTCTCTTGTTCTCATCAGTTGGATTGTCTAATACTGTTGGAGTTATGTCCCGTGCTTGTTTTTTTAGGCTTATAAACACCTCCCAGTGGAAGTATTTGTCTTCTAATTGCACGATTAATCTCAGCTGATCGAAGTTGTTGCATTTACTGTTACATATTTAAGACCCTACTCGACATGTGCAACGCATCCCTGAAACCAGATGTGTTATAACTAGAACACACTGACGTCTTTCTTACTCGATTCATTTTTATATCTAAATATGAAACAGAAGACGATTAATCTAGTTACCAACGTAGGCGACGACTCGATAGGGCAGCCTTTATATGGCTCATTGATCTGCTGAAAACAACAGCCAAGTACTTCTTAATTCACACCTTGCAGTCTTAAAATGAATAAACCAGCTCATATGGTCAAGGGTTTTATCCACAGAGGAAAAACAGTTGTCAGGGTCCAGGCTAGAACGCTCTCAAAATAGGGTCTACCTCAGGTTAAACAACAACAGCAACAACAACGACAACAAAAACAACAGCAGCAGCAATGATGTTAATAATAAAAAATGTGATTGTTCGTTTCTTAGAAATAGTAGTCAAATTTCCCTCAAATCGCATAAAAAACATTGGACTCTTATGTTGTAGATACAACACAGAGTGAACATGAACGTGATGTTTACAATTGAAATGTCTTTGATAATGGACGTGCACTCAAGACTATCCATCATGGGGCAACGAAGGCGACAATATGGTCACTGAACTTTATAGATATAGCAGCTAAATCTCCTTCAAGTCGACATCTTATATTTTAAGAATTATAGATTCAATGGATAATAACATTGAGATTGACTCTGCAATTGGAATGACCTTGATTATATGTTTACTCAGGGTTGTCTTTGGCTCCAGAACAACAAAGAAGAACACTTAGGTCAGTAAATACCGTTCGAGCAGAGCGGCTCCCTTTTAATATGGATGAAAGCATGGCTGTACGGTTAAGAAATCTCCTGGAACCATATAGATCCTAGTTTATGTTTGAATCTCCACCCAGAAATTCAGGCAAATGTCTCTTAACATATCTTCTTGTTGATCAATAACTTGTCAACAGAATACTACTGGCAAAAACTGCGTAAATACATCTTGTTACTCTCTTCACACAGAGAAAATTCAAGATTATACTGGAATATTTCATGAGTGATCGACGTTAATTTCAAGATTAGCGATCTTCAGTCTTTATTTTCACGATGTGAAATTGTAACAATCGCAAATTAAAGCAAATACAAACCAAATCTTAGTTGAAATGGTTAAATTAATTTACATGTCGTACATTTATCAACAGCATAATTAAATTGATAATAAATATTTTATGTACAAACAACACGTATTAAGAAATCTAACATAAATTTAAAGTAGTTAGGACTACATTTTATTACACATTTGCAAGATGAATTTAATGTATTGCAATACATGTAGATACATTCAAGCAACGTGCGTACGATTGCGCACCACTATGAAGTGCACACACAAAAGTTTGAATAAAAAAAAAAGGTAAAGCACATAAAATAAATGGTAAGTATATTTCAGTTAGAGGTCACGTATATTCACATATTTATAGATTTCGAAACATTAAGGAATTGATATTTATAAGTAAGAAAGAAAAATAATATGTATAGCATATATCTATATAAAATTACAGAATATAATGTATATCTGTCGACAATTTATGAACATTTCTTTAACACTATAAATTTTGGTAGCTATGACATATTCTTTCTCTGTCCGCATCTCATTCTCTCTGCCTTTCTCTCTCTCTCTTCCTCGCTCTCCTTGTCTTTCTCTCTCTCACTATATATATATATATATATATATATATATATATATATATATATATATATATATATATATATATATATATATATGTATGTGTGTGTATGTGTGTGTGTGTGTTTCTGTGTGTGTATGTAAATATATATGTATATGTAAGTTGATATGTATGCATATATGCATGTATGTGTATACATATTTATTTGTATGTGTATTGATATGTGTGTATACGTCTATATGTATGCATGTACATACATATATGCATTAATATATATATATATACATACACACACATACACACTAACACACACACATACATACATACATATATATGTATATATGTATATACATGTTCATATTTACCTGCATATATTTTTTATATAAAATACTCTTTACGTCTTTTATATAAAACGAAATACAAACACACACACACACACACACACACACACACACATCAAATACACATACACATACGCACGCACACACACACACACACACACACACACACACACACACACACACACACACACACACACACACAAACACACAAACACAGACACACACACATACACACAAACACAATTTATGAAGAATTTTTTCGAAACTCTCCAAACTCCTACGGCTATGACACGTCACCTGTTTTTAATTTTCTATCATATAGTAAACAAAGTTTTGGAAACAACATATCTGTCCGTTGTCTAACCCTGGAAGAAAGTCGTGACACTCGAAATGGTGGTACCCTTCTAGGGTTGAGATCCAAAAATAATTAAAAAAACATACATAGACTCTGTATTGTAAAGTGTATGGCAGATGATTTTTTTGTACGAGCTGTATGATAGGGTGTTTTATTCATTGCACTATATCTATCTATCTATCTATCTATCTATCTATCTATCTATCTATCTATCTATCTATCTATTTATCTATCCATCTATCTATCTATCTATCTATCTATCTATCTATCTATCTATCTATCTATCTATCTATCTATCTATCTATCTATTTGTATCTCCGTCCGTTTGTGTGTATATACTCTTTTACTTGTTTCAGTCTTTTGACTGTGGCCATGCTGGAACACCGCCTTTAGTTGAGCAAATCGACCCCAGGACTTGTTCTTTAGAAGCCTAGTACTTATTCTATCGGTCTCTATTGCCGAACCGCTAAGTTACGGGGACGTAAACACACCAGCATCGGTTGTCAAGCGATGTTGGGGGGAAAACACAGACACACAAACACATAAACACATACACACACACATATATATATATATATATATATATATACATATATACGACGGGCTTCTTTCAGTTTACGTCTACCAAATCCACTCACAAGGCTTTGGTCGGCCCGAGGCTATAGTAGAAGACACTTGCCGAAGATGCCACGCAGTGGGACTGAACCCGGGACCATGTGGTTGGTAAGCAAGCTACTTACCACACAAACATCGTGACATGTAATAATCACGGGGATGTGAGTTCGTGTCCACAGCTAGCCACCTACACTTTTCTATGCAAAATAGGGGTAGTTTATCCTGTTCAGGCTATATTATTAGCATTATTCTGCGATTGAGAATTTAAAATCACTTCTTTAACTTTCTATATATATATACATATATATATATATTAAAAAAAAAACCCCGACACAATAACATCGTGTACAAACTCTATGCTTGGAATGACCAATTCTAAATACTATTGGAACTTACACACAAGGTACAGGAATCTTACATGCATACCATTCTGCTTAAATATTGAAACTGCAGATATAATATCACTGCGTGTCTCACGTCTGTTTTCACTCATCCTCTTCACTCCATTTCATATCTTCTCTAGAATATCTATTGCTTAATCTTTTTCTCGCACCGTCTCCGATGAAGCGATATATAAAATATCCCCGGAACAGCTGTAAGACCTCTTTATAAATGTTCAGAAATCTTTCACACCTTTGGATTTTTATTCCATTCTGTTAATTTATATATGTATATATATATATATATTCTCCTAGCCACACTACTTTCCAGATTTGGTCCATGCTTATACAGCAGACCCAAAATTGATACCCATCACAAAAAAAAAAGCGTTGCCCGGGGTATTCTACCCTTCCCCACCTCAGCTATGTTCCTGGTAAAAGCGGAGAGAACTATTTCGAACGCGACATGTCTGAGTGTATAGTTATTAAAGCAACGATTTTTTTCTTTTGCAAAAGTTCGGTATCTTGTATACGATATGAACTTTGCTGATTACGATTAATATATTTTTGCCTCCTCACAAGCCTGGAGTTCTTCGAGTATTAAGTATGCTATTGTCAAATTGTCTCCATGTATAGATACACATATCTGTCTGAGTTTCTTTTATGGAAACAATAGTTAAATCTTGAAAATAACAGTGAAAGTTCTCTTTATATATGAATAACAATGACATAGACATACTTAATAATAATCTTAAGAATTTAAGTATACTGTTAAAATTTGTCGCCGCCAAATGTTTGACACGTTCAGTGGCGTAGACTGCAGTGTGTATGTTGCCATCGGTTACATTTTAGTGGTATTGAATATTTGCGGATGAATATTCGGTATATAATATCGCGGTAGAAATTATTTGAGAAAGATTTAGTTGTAAATTTATAAATGGTATTTACCTGTACATAGTAAGAAGGATATCATTTGAATGTAGCTAATCGTTAAGGTATTTGTTTTAATATAATGTGGATAAGGGTTGAGTTCTTAGGGTGTAAAAGTAATTTGACTGGTTTCGTTTGCTCTGATCTATCTATTTATGTATGTATGTATGTATGTATGTATGTATGTATGCATGTATGCATGTATCTATCTATCTATCTATCTATCTATCTATCTATCTATCTATCTATCTATCTATCTATCTGTTTCATTGTTTATATGTCAATATATCTATATATCAATATACGCAGCATGTTAGCTCACCGGGCAAAATGCCTAGCGGTATTTCGACCGTCCTTACGTCCTGAATTCAAATTCCGCTGAGGTCGACTTTGTCTTTCATCCTTTTGGGCCCATAAAGTTGAGCACTTGGGTCGACGTAATCGACTTACCACCTCGCCCGACATTGCAGGTCTTTTGTTAAAAATTTGAGACCTAATATACATAAGTGGCTGTGTGGTAAGTAGCTTGCTTACCAACCACATGGTTCCGGGTTCAGTCCCACTGCGTAGCACCTTGGGCAAGTGTCTTCTACTAAAGCCTCGGACCGACCAAAATCTTATGAGTGGATTTGGTAAACGGAAACTAAAAGAAGCCCGTCGTATGTATACATATATGTGTGTGTATATGTTCGTGTGTCTGTGTTTGCCTTCCCACCATCACTTGACAACCGATGCTTGTGTGTTTACGTTCCCGTAACTTAGCGGTTTGGCAAAATAGACCGATAGAATAAATACTAGGCTTGCAAAGAATAAGTCCTGGGGTTGATTTGCTCGACTGAAGGCGGTGCTCCTGCATGGCCGCAGTCAAATTACTGAAACAAATAAAAGAATAACAGAATACATACATACATACATACATGCATGCATACATACATACATACATACATACATACACACATACATACATACGTACATAAATGATTTAGAATAGAGATGAGAAACTGTGTACATTTGTGGAAATCAGCTGCCCATTGCATGTTAACATAAAGCTGAAGATCAGTGAAAAAGAGAATTTTACACTGAACTATTGAAACATCTGCAGTTAATCTATCCAGATTATAAGTGTGTATATATATATATATATATATATATATATATATATATATATATATATATATATAGCATATTTCATAGTTGACAATTGTATAGTATAACGCAATCATATATACAATTTTCGAATATATTTATGTATGCATATGCATAGTGTATGAACATATCTACACAGAACTAATCTCACTCATATTCATATAACATATTTACTCAGCTGAAATCAGTTTAATCAAAGTAGGTTATTTTCATATGCACTCGTAGTACACAATTCATAATAAAAGTGTAATGATTTATATTACTTTTATAAACATTTTGCCCTCGTGCAATATTTTGATTAACGTAGATGTTTATACACACAGAAACACACACGTACACACAGAAACACACACATACACATACACACACACACTCACACAAACACACACCAGAAACACACACACACGTATGTATGCATGTGATAATCTAGCAGGACCCAATCAATCGTGGTGAAACTTGTTAGTTTATGCCTCTAGCGTAAAGAAGGCTTGTATAGAAAACACAGGAAACGATAACATAGGAAATGATGATTGATCAATAAGGCTTATTGATATTAAGCAATGCATCAACTATACTTCATCTCATGTGGAAATTAGAAAATTCCGATAAGATGTCATATGCTATACAACTCCATTTCGAAGGCAGCCAATGTTGCTTATTATGCGATAATTAAGTCCATGAATGAAATGAATGGAAGGAGTAGTCAAGCACTACAAATGTTTCAAAAAGGTATTGAATACATGTAATGTAACATTAAAAAGAGTACTTACGCACGTGTGTGTGTAATTTTGTGTATATAATTATGCATTTGTAATAATAACTTTATATTCTGTTAAACTGTTTCATTTCAATTTTTTATGTCTCCCTGCTTTTCTGTCGTTACATTCAACGATCTTTTGGCGTACAGCTGTGTGTATGCATGTTTCGGACAAGTTACGTAAGATATTCGCTATTATAATTTTGCATGAGCGCAGTGCGGACGTATTGGTTTGTAAATATATACGTATCTGTGGCACAACTCACTGCAAGGTTTAACAGAGTGTGGGCTGCTACCCCAATGGCCTTCATCAATCGTTTGGTGCATTCAATGTACAGAAGATGCCTGGCAGTAATCAACGTTAACGGTGGTCACATGAGATATTGAGTTCATTTCTTTGGATCCAGGACATTCCGTCATCACGTGATACCATGTGACGTCAAACATGCTTCAGGAAATGACGTTTTATCATTAGGAAAGAACGGTTTCTTAATTAGCACTCTTCAATCAATGCTATAGCAGTCTGTTATTAAACCGGTTTCTGTTTAGTATGTGTGTGACGTTTCTTTTGTGGTTCAGATTATGTGTGTGTATGTGTGTATGTGCGCGTGTGTGTGTATATGTATATATTTATGAATGTATATGATTATGTGTGTATATGAATATGCTATGTATGCGCATGTGCTTTTTCAGAATAAGATTCAGCACTGAATATATTCTAATTATTTATAATTCAATAATAGGATAAAGTTTTTATAAGAATTTATCAAGTAGTTAGCGTGAAAAAAGCTCATAAGGGAAAAAAAACCCCATCATTTATTCCCTATGAATATATTTATTTATTTATATAAGGGCATTACTTTCCAATAATGCCTCTAGAATATATTCAGTGCTGAATCTTATTCTGAAAAAACACATGTATCGAAGTGCAATTCAAAAAAGCCCGCCTCTTTCATCGATATATAGGGATAAACAATAGTCTATGTTCTATGCTGAATACACGGAGTGTTCGTCGGGTATGTTGATTTTTGTTTATTTTCATGTGTGTTGACCATACGTGTACTGATTAACAAAAGATGCAGATTACTGCGTTGATTATGAAATCATGATTTACCGTTAGTTAAAAGTTTTTAAGGGTTAGCTTTGAGAATTGCATTCCCTCGCGTTCGGTAAAAATGTGTTTATTATGGTAGTTCGACTTTTAGAGTTCCTCTTAGCGTGAGGCATTATTGTATAGTAATTGCCCTTATATAAATTAATATATATATATATATATATATATATATACATGTATTACGTACGTATCTAGGTAGGTTGGTATTGTCTATACAAAGATAGAAACAGTGATCAATTCATAAAAGAGAGTGCATATATCATATCTTCATAGCTGAGAAGCTACATTTTAGCTGGGGTAGGGTGGGCCGAAAGTTTTATCAAAACGCTCTCATCAAACTTTGTTATGTATGATATATTTGCGCAAAGCTCTCTGCTGTTGCTTCATTTATGATGCTCCTCTTCAATAACGATCACACACACACTCTCAAACACACATACACACACACATACACACACAAGGGCTATAATTAGGCTCTCAATGAAGAACAATTACGTAATATTAATATACGGTATAACAAACAGCAAAACAACCCCAAACCAAGAAACTAAGAACGTTTTAGCAAGTTGAACCCTCCAGAAATTAAGGACACCTCAGCACAACGATAATACAAGATATAAAAGATTCATAGACAACAAACTTGTCAAAAATATATTCCATTCATCAGCTGCCTAACATTCATCAGCTTTCGACATTTGGGTAATATCATTCTTTCTGACGCTTTAACCATATTCAAAACATAAACGCTCCCTGTGACTGAAAAGACATGTAGCAAGAATAGATATATAAGCGTGTGGTCAGAGCAGAGGTTACCGTCTAGTTCAGATAGGCTTCGAGCACTTCTATGCTTTTGGGAAATTGTACAATCAAACAAAAAAGATAAAGTAAATGGGACGAGCTGTCACGACAATATGATGTGAACAAAATTACCGATAAAGACCAGGCTAGAAATTTCGAAAAATGTGTAGGAGATGGTTTCGCAGATTTGCTCCAGCACGAAATAGATGACATTGATGATGTAAAGCATCTTTCAAGGAAACAGCAAACGCAAAATAATAAAAGAAATCTTTGGCATGAAAGCAAGTGAAGAGTCTACAATCAGAAATAGAGACAGTCTTTCAACAAAGGCGAAAAGCTAGAATAGAAAATGTTGAACAACGCAGACGATATTATCAAAGGCGAACGATACAAAAGACTGAACAAAGCAGACAACACATCGGTCAAAATACAAAAGAACAAGAACCTACGAGACAAAATAAAACTTCGACTGGCTTCAAAAACAACAATGGCTACAACCTTTTACCAGAGAATCCGTGTGACGGAGGAAAAGTGCTCAAAAGTGTATACATATACATATACATATCCATCCACGCACATACATGCATGCATGTATACATACATACATATATACACAGACACACACACACACTTACACACACACACAGACACACATACATACATTCGCACAAAGACACACACACTTATATACATACACACAAATATATGCACATAAATATATGCATAACAACGTATGTATATATATATGTATATTCACATATCTATATATATTAATACGTATATACTTTTGTATGTGTATGTAAGTGAATAACATTGCACACACACACACACACACACATATATATATGTATATATATATATATTTGTGTGTATGTATTTATGTATGTACATATATATATATGTATGTGTATCTATGTATGCATGTATATATATATATATATATATATATATATATATATGCAAATTTATATATACACATCTATTACGTTTATGCTGGAAAGATACTTCTCATGGAAACAAAACGACAGTTCATGTGTAAAACTATGATTGAAGAGGAATTGAAAGGAAATTGAAAACAACTGCAAAACATAAAAATACAATAAAATCCAAACGAAAACAACGTTCTCAATCCAAGAGGACTAACATTTCAAAATATCTCGTTCTTCAATCTATTTGGAAGTGTGAAATGAAACTTAGACTATATTTTCCGAAGAT
>NC_142937.1:24845725-24848225 GCF_046866305.1 Octopus bimaculoides
GGCTGTTCATCTACTCCACATTTCGAGCAATTAACAGCAATATGGGGATTCGAAAAACAGCTGCTCCCGCGAACCAAAATAAAACTTGGGATTTTGCGGAGGGTCAAAGTTGTCAACTAAAACAGGATAGTGGAGACATACAACAAACCAAACGAAAACAAACATTGAGGGCCGTTAGACCAGACGAGGTAAGGTAACGAACGCTGGAGGAATATTCTTTGACAAGAGAAGAGATAGGAGAGGGGACAGAAGTATGCGTCTGGTCTGTGCGACAGACTGAAGGAAAAGAAAGATGATCACGTTAGGAAAAGAGATATGGACGATGGTCACGTGTGAGCAACGAGAGAGAGAGAGAGAGAGAGAGTAAAGGAGGAAGAGGGAGAGAGAGACAGATAGAAAACGGTGAAGGGAAGAAAAAAGAATTAGAGAAAGGATGAGAGAGTAAACGTATTTCATGTTGTTTTCGTAATTCAGGTTGTTTACGTTTAGTGATGTCCTGTACCTATATACATACACACACACACACACATATGTATATATATATATATATATATATATATATATATGTATATATATATATATATATATATATATATATATATATATATATATATATATATATATATATATATGTATGTATATATGCATATATATTTTTATTTATATTATTATATGATTGAACGCCACGCATCTATTTTCAAGTAAGTTTATCTTTCATATATATATAAATATATATATATATATATATATATATATATATATATATATATATATATATATATATATATATATATATATATATATATATATATATATATGTATGTATATATATATGAATTTATGTATGTTCGCATGTATGTATAAATGTATGTATGAATGTATTATGCATGTTAGTTCTTGACGATTCTCGTCCCAGTATATCATTATTCTATTCATATAGCCAACGGCTGGCTATTTTATTATTTTCTTTTTGCCATTTTATAGCAATTAAATAAGTCATTATTGAATTCATAACTCCAAGAAAATTGTACTTTATAGTTTCAGTTTCTTCCATAATTACAACTAATATGATTCTGTTTACCGTTTTTGATGTTGCTTTTCTTCAGTTCTTCTTTGCCGTGGTTGATATTGTCGTGTTCAGCCATGTTGTTTGTAGCAAATCTTTGCAAAAGGAATTCATTTATGGGGAAAATATTCACAAGATCTTGAATAAAAAGGTTTATTTTTTGCAACGAATGTGAACGGAAGAATAGCTGTTTAGTTTGGCAGTTGTAGCGGTAATAGCGGAGGAACCATTTATTGCATATTTATCGAATCATCTTTCACAGCAAGTAAGGAATTGTTCCACCTGCGTGTCTATGCACATATGTACATACACGTGTACATAATTATGTATGTATGTATGTTCTCTACTATTTTAAATTATTTGAAATCTTTTTCTAAGGAAGGAGCTTGTTTCTAACAAAATTACTAAGCTGCATAATTGGAAAGTTGGTAACAAAAACAAATTCATATTTTAAACTGGAGAAAAGTCTTGCATATTTTTATTGTTCTACTTACGAGATCTGATCAATAAGTATCCGGACTGTTGCTATGGTAACGCGGCTAAAGCATGCAGAATAAATCCGCTTCGTACAGATTGACCTTGAAATCTGTTTTGCATGCGCACTACATTTTAACGTTCTAACTCACTTCCGCTGTTTACAGTAACGTCTGTAGCGTGTGATCGTCGCAGAGAAAGTTGCCATGGTGTTACCTGCTCAGAGGCCTATGCAAAGTTGTAGAAAATGTATGGAGAGGAGTGTATGAGCCGCACATAAGTGTACGAGTGGTTCAGACGTTTACAAGATGGCCGAAAACTATCGGTATTAATGAAGGTTCTTGGAGACCTACAACCAGCAGAACTAAGGAAAATCATCGCAGATGTGCTTGCAGCTATGAGGGGAAATATCGAATCACTATCCGTGAGTTATCAGATTATGTGCAGATTAGTCACGGTTCAGTTCAGTCCATTATCACTGAAGATTTGGATATGAGGCACGTGTTTGCCAAATTTGTGCCCAAACTACTCTCATCTGACCAAAAAGATACTCGGGTTTCAGTTGCACAAGACCTTGATTGTGACGAGAACGATGAAAACTTTATGAAAACTTTGCGTAGGCCTCTAAGCAGGTATTGCAAAGCGTTCAGCAAACTTTGATGCAGATTCTTTGCTCAACTTTCTTTGTCATGTTCAATGCGACGATCACACGCTACATACCTTCCTTCCAAGCACTGCTGTAAACAGTGGAAGTGTAGCAACCAGCAGTCAGCTGCGATCCCTAACCTCTGGCAGCAACTAATAGTCGGCAACTATCCAACTCGTTGTATAATCCTTTCTACTATAGGCACAAGGCCTGAAATTTGGGGGAGGGAAATAATCGATTACATCAACCCCACTGTTTTACTGGTACTTAATTTATCGACCCGAAAGGATAAAAGGTAAAGTCGACCTCGGAGG
>NC_142937.1:24858225-24885725 GCF_046866305.1 Octopus bimaculoides
GATGAATATTCAGTCCCGTTGAAGATCTGTTTGATGTGAAGGATTGGTGAGAGACGAGTGTTGTAAGTTACCGTGCACTTCCAATTGGTTCGATCTGCACATCGCTATAAGACTTTCATTGGATGGAATGGCAAACGAGGTCACCATAAAGGAACAGGTTACAATGACAAATTTGTGCAACATGTGTATCACTCTCCAAGTCCTCGTGATTATTATCCAGCTAAAGTGAGATAACCTCTAATCAGAGGAAACTGCATGTTTTACGAGGGTGAGTAAAAAAGTAATGCTATTTTGTTTAGGACAGGTATAATTACCAACAGAGGAACATGTATCATACATCAAAATGAAGCTGGTCCTCTGTGGATTACATCCCTACTTCTCAACATAGTCACTGTTTCTCTCAATAGCAATATTCTACCTTCGAATGAGAGCATGTATCACTGCCCCGTGAAATTCTGTTGACTGTTCTTTGAGCCACTTCTTCACTACAGTTTTCACTTCTTCGTCAATGGACTATCATCTCTTCGGCGCCACAAAAGAGGATTTGAGAGGCAAACATTATTCCAGTGAAGAGGAAGTGAAAACTGTAGTGAATAAGTGGCTCAAAAAACAGTCAACAGAATTTTACAGGGCAGGGATACATGCGCTCATTCGAAGGTGGAACATTGCTATTGAGAGAAACGGTGACTATGTATGTTGAGAAGTAGGGATGTGATCTACAGAGGACCAGCTTCATTTTGATGCAATCTCCTGATATATTTATGAACAGAACTGGTTGGGTTTCCAGCTATTGTTGCGTTTAAACACCAAATCATATCTGATCGAACAGATTTACAATAAAAATTGTTCCAGTAGAGACCAATACATATTCGTTTGTCCAATATGCTCAACTAGCATGTAGGAGATTTAGCTGCTCTTTCTATTCTCTTGGGGATGGAGTAGAAGCCGTTTTTTCGTTTGGTTCGTTGTCCTCACTGTTGTTATATAACGTTACTGGAGTGAGAATTTCTTCAGCCAAACTTTCAGTTTCAGTCCAGTCTCTGCAAAAGTGTTAAATAAATAAATAAATAAATGAATGAATGAATAAATAAATAAATAATCATAATGGATGAGGTTTAAAGAACTTCCGATCTCGAAGACTAACACTTCCAGATAAGCAAGAACAATGTGAGGTATAAGATGTAAGATAGAGGTGTCTCTTCTTCAACAGCTATTTATCCGGAGTGCAGTCACTGTAATGTTCCGTGTCGTTGTCATTGACAACACTGACGTCATAGGCAACATCGATGATCTTTTAATAGCTGTCTTCGTCTTCTTCGTCGTCTATGACGTAAAAATAGCAGCAGCAGCAACAGTAGTAGTAGTAGTAGTAGTAGTAGTAGTAGTAGTAGTAGTAGTAGTAGTAGTAGTAACAAAATAAAATTATTTCAAGAAAGATATGAAATTAATTTGCCTGTCAGACGAAAATAAAATGTCTGTAAATTGATTTCTATAAAGCAATTCAGAACAAGACTTCTAAGATTATATATATTTGAATATGCTCAACAGTTTGTTGTTTATATTAGTCTCTGTAATTTCGGTTGGGTCTCACATATGTAATATATATTTAGTAAATTGGAAAACTCGAATTGCTTGAGATTAGCTACGTAAATAGTTGACAAAAATATGTGTATTTGTGTTTTTAGTAAGTCGAAATCTCTCTCTCTCTCTGAGGTCGTTTCCTTTGGCTATGCTATAATTTGTCTTGAGGCATCAATTCCTCGAGGCATTAAATGTGGAACAGATTTGTTGTGACATACGCATGTTCGTCGATAAGGGGGTGCCCTGGACAGCACTGCCTTCTCACTATTCAATGGTACACCCTCAGATTTACAGGCATACACTTATTTCTTAACTCCACTTCAGCATTACTACAAATTAGTGCCCACCCAGAATATCCTGATGCACCCCTAGACCCCAAAGTCTGGTGACGGTCCTGGATATTTGAACTCAAGGTGCATAGAATCGGAATGAATATCATAAGTATTTCTATGCGTCGTTCAAACGATTCTGCTAATTAAACGCTTTAAATGTAATTGTTCGCGATGTCACGCTGTAGGCTCGAACCCCGCAACTTATGGCGGAGATGCTAACTTCTTAATCATTTAGCTATACTGCGTATACAACATAGTTGATTTTCCGTTTAATATTCATTGACATTATCTATGTTCAATTAGGTAGCATCTTGAGCAAAGTACATTTCTTCCGGCTTCAAGTCCTGAGTTCAAATCCCACCGAAGTCGATTTTGCTTTTCAACATTTTGAGGTCAATAAAATAAGTACCAGTTGAGCACTGTGGTGGATGAAATCGAACAGCATCCGTCAGAAAAGGTCTTGTGCTTATAGCAGAAAGGATAATCTATCTTGAATAAGACGGCGAGCCGGTAGAATCCTTAGTACGACAAACAAAAAGCTTAGCGGTATTTCATCCGTTTTTACGTTCTGACTTCAGATTCTGTCAGGAGTCGACTTTGCCGTTCATCCTCACGTGGTCAATAAAATAAATACCAGTCGCGTACTGAGGATGGATGTAACCGACTTCCCCCACCCCTCAATCAAATTTCAGACATTGTGCGTATAGTAGAAAGAATTATGGTGAATTCCACCGAGGTCAACTTTGCTTTTCAACCTTCCGTCGGGGTCGATAAAATACGTCTTAGTTGAGCACTAGAGTCGATGTATTCGCCTTACCTCCTCTCCACACCCCAACAAAAAACTCCAGAAATTCCAGACCTTGTGCCAAAATTAGAAAATTGCTAATATGGACTGCAGTATATTTTTTGCGTAATATTGGTTTTAAATGGAAATTTTTAGTCTTTTGTTTGTTGATTTATTTTTATTATTTTCGCTGGTTACTCAATATATGCGTATGTATCACTCTCTCTTTCTGTCTCTCTCCCACTCTCTTCCCCCCTCTCTCTGTCTCTCTGTCTGTTAACATTTTTAATGAACGTTTACTTAATTTCCATGATCCGTAGTATCATTCCGGTTTCAAACATCAGTGTAGATTTATAACCGAGCAAGTATTAAGATAGATATGTCTTGAGACCAAAGGGTTTATCAAAATTAGTTTTGTTGAAACTAGTAGAGAGAGGGTGGAGAAAGAGACAGATAAATAGATAGATAGATAGATAGATAGAGAGAGAGAGAGAGAGAGAGAGAGAGAGAGAGAGAGAGAGAGAATGAGAGATTGGACAATGACTAATTAAATTTGGTGGAAGCAAAGGAGTAACAACTCCAAAATATTAATAAAATTTATTCAAATTTTGACCCAAGGTCAGTAATTGCAGAGGGTGGGGTCTTGTCTATTACGTCGATGCCAGTACGCATCTGATACTTATCTTATCGACCCGGAAGTATGAAAGGTAAAGTCGACCTGGGTAGAATTTGAAATGTCAGTCAATAAATTGTTTAAATTACACATGCAAAGATAGAAATTAAAACAGCCGGCGGACTAGTATTTATTTAAATTGCTCACAGGCAAGAACGGCAACAACTGTAGACATGCTTCGCTCTGATTAGTCTTTCTCGGTGAAGCATATAACCTTTGCTAAATTATGAGGGTGTAAAGGAACCAACACCAGTTATCAAGCTGTGTGTGTGCGTAGTGGAGAGACAAGCACAAGCCAAAAAAACATACATATCTCTATACGTGAGAGGCTTCCAATCAGTTTCTGTCGGCATGACTGCGTAGTTAAAAAACTTGCTATGCAACGATGTGGTTTCGGATTCATCTCTTTGCGCGGCAACGTGGAGACCTGTTTCCTGCGATAGCCTTTAGCCCGGCCAATGTTTTGTGAGTGAATTTGGTAGGCGGAAACTATGTATGAATGTATGTATGTATGTATGTATGTATGTATGTATGTATGTATGTATGTATGTACGTACGTACGTATGTATGGATGTACGTACGTACGTATGTACGTATGTACGTATGTACGTATCTATCTATCTATCTATCTATCTATCTATCTATCTATCTATCTATCTATCTATCTATCTATCTATTCTCACGGATGTGCTGTCACATCGGCTGCGAAGGTAAACGTTTATTTGACCTTTTATTGTCCACATTTTGTTGGAATTTTTTAATAATTTTGTTGCGAAGCACCTAGGCTTCATTTGTGTGTATTTTCAAGGGCAGGAATTGGCCCCCAGGGGCAGTTTCGGCCCTAGCAAAATACAAAAATTTCCTTCTTGACATTTGAAAAATGTCGAGAAACATAATTTTGGAACGCTTGTCTTGTTCTTTTGACAAGCATTTCCCGAGGCTTCAGATGCCAGAAGAGAAAAAAGAACAGAGTAGCGCGTGCTCACACAGTGACAGGAACGCAGTTGCTGTAAACGTCACAAAGACGGTGATTACAGCTACTAACAGCCCTCTCACCACCACCACCACCACCACCAACACCACCACCAACACCAACAACAAAAACAAAACTGTAACCAAGGTTACAAAACCATGCGTAAAAACCGTCACAAATGTCTCTGACGTAAGCACCATTGCTGCTGACGCCATCATCACCACCACCAACAACAACGACAACAACAACAACAACAACAACAACAACACCAACGACAACAACAACAACAACAGCAACAACAAGGACGTAAAGTTATCGGCCGTCAGCAATGACACCATCACCTGTTCAACAAACTCTGCTGCCACTACCACCACCTTTGAACCAGGCAGTACATACACCAACATAAACAAAAATATTCAGAAGAACATGTCCGCCAGCACAACAAAAACAAATTTCGCAAATGCTCTAAAGGAAAAAAGAACAATAGTGACATTCACACAAAAACAAATAAAAGACACAAAATCCCTTCTTACGTAAGAAGGAGATGATGTCAGAATAAACATACCAAAAGATATTATAGAAATGAAAAACAAAAAGTGCATCATTTATAAACTGGTAAACACAAAAACCAGACGTGTAGAAAATGTTAGCACAGATAAAATTGAAGTTTGTCTTAGAAAAATTTGGCCTTATCAAAATCATGTCACCTGGGGAAGAAAATTTGGAACGGTGCAGGTGAGATTTCTGGATGAAAATTTAGCTAAACAATTTTCGACACTCTCTCTCCGCACAGATGACTTGGTGATGATACCGAGTTATCTAGGACAGAGAGTGACCAAAGTTATAATAAAAAATGTGCCATCGGAGGTGGACACCCAATGGCTGATATCGGCCGTATGCCTGGAAATGGAGGAGGCAAATATTTTGGAGATTACGGTCGGAGAGAAAAAGAACTGGGGAGCGAAAAATCTGGAAATCCTTCTCCACATCACGGAGGAGGCTTCACAGAAAATTCCTCCAAACATTAGATTGGCAGAGGACCACAAGCTGTATGTGGTGGTAGAGGGCAGGCGACCTCGCTGTTACCTATGCAACAGCGAAGCACATCTGAAAAAAGACTGCCCTCTGGCCGCTAAACAAAAACAACAACAACAACAACAACAACAACAACAGAAGCAACTACCAAATACCCCCAACAGAAAAACCTTACTACCAACACCACCAGCAACACAAAAAACAACAACAGAAATATCAGCAATAACCACAACAGAATAGACAACAGAAACTGCAAAAACAGAAGAAAGAAAAAAGAAAATTCCAAGACTGCCTCTCCCTCCCCCATATCACATACACCACACACAAATAACAAGCAGCCAACATCAATAAAAACAGCAACACAAACACTCACAGAAACACACACAGACGCACAAAATTTGCCGTTACCTCTTTCTGACTCCTCAGATCTCCCATCATCCGATGAAGAGAGTGGGGAGGAGTGGAAAATAGCTACGAAAGGAAAGAGGAAGCGCAGTAAGAAGAAAACAAAACAAAATGCAAACACAAACAAAGCAGGGAGATTCACATCTCCCGAAAATACTACTAACACCAATAGTAATATAAAAAAAAACAATGCTAACAGCAATAGACAGTACAAACACAGAGTTGATGAATTACATCAACTCTAAAACAAACATCACAAATAACGATATCAAAACCAACAACCACCCACGTACAACACCGCCAAAACACATTAAAATTATTCATGTAACACCAGCATTACACAACACAATAAAATCCCTCTACCCCAACTCGGTAGGGGGATTCCAGAAATATTTGTGCAAGAAATTGTACAATAGCCTCCTTGGTGAAAAATCCAAAGAGGAAACAAAACTTTCTAACGGTAAGTAACACTTTGTTCTTTTGTTTTGTGCTTTAAAGCACACGTATAAATAGAATCATGGTGAAGATTGGCTGTGTGAACGTGCGTGGCTTGGGGTCGCCTTGGAAACAAGGGTACCTCTTAAATGACATCAAGTCACACAATTTGGATATCATAGCCATTAGTGAGACCAGACTCCATGAACCGCGGGCCCTAAAGTCCATGTTTGGCGGACAGTTTAACATTTATTTTTCTCCCTGTCTGCCGAGGATGGGCGGTAGTGGCACGGCGGTTCTTTTTCGCAAGAGTCTGGATCTCCAAGTAAAGTCGATATTTACGGACCCGGAGGGTAGACTGGTTGTCCTAGTAGTGGACGGCAGCGATGGAGGCGATTTTCGGTTGCTGGCAGTTTATGTGCCTCCTTTAACGGGTCGGTCGGACTTCTTTCGACGTCTAGAAGTATTCCTGGGAACATCTCGTCCCTTACTTTTAGTGGGGGATTGGAATGCTACCTTGGACACACATCTAGACTACGTGGGGAGTGACAAAACTAGAAGGGGATGCAAAGGCCTCATAGACCTGCTCAGACGCTTCCAGTTGTCTGACAGGTACCGACTCGACCACCCAAATGTGCCAACGTGGACTTGGAGCAACCGCATTGGGTCGTCGAGATCGTATCTAGATAGGATAGTGTGTAGGACAAGAGATAGAGATAGTTTAGGATGTCCACAGTTCCACATAGTCAGCTACACGGATCACAAACTTGTGACGTGTACGCTAGACTTAGATAAGGCACATAGTCAGGGTCCCGGTTACTGGAAACTAAACGCGTCTTTCCCGTCGAGACAGGTTTTCAGAGACCGGATTAGCACGTTAGTAAAGAGGGCTTTGACGGGAGCCATCGTCAACAACAAATGGTGGTTTGCCCTCAAGAGAGCAGTAAGGGCGGAAGCAATAAGGTATAGCAGGGCACTAGCTGTAGAGAGGAACAGAGTAGAGGGGGGGGGGGGCTAGTGATAAAGTTAGAAGAGGCATTGCGAAGTGGCATCGCATCCGACGTTTTAGCGGCGAGGTTGGTCCTCGATCAACACTTCAATGCTAAACACGAAGGGTGTGCTGTCAGGGCAAGGATGCGTGCTCTGAGGAATGAAGGTGTTGGAGCCGCACGAGAGGCCCGGGTGGCGGAGGCGCAGCGGGGTAACAGAGCCACCATCCGGTCTCTGGTAGACGAACAGGGGCGCGAATTGCTCGAGCCGAGCAAGATGTGCGAGGCGTTTCAGCGGCATTTTGCCCGACTGTTCGGGAGGAGTGGCGAGCGAGAAGGCAGGGTGGACTTTAGTGCCTACCTGCACAGCTTGCCACGACTCTCGGCAAGAGAGGCGGAGTGCTGCGAAGGGGTCATCACGGCGGAGGAGGTGAGCGACGCGATGGCGGGTTGCTCGACGGACATATCTCCGGGTTTGGATGGTCTGCCCTACGAGCTTTACAACTGTATGCCAGACTTGTTTGGAGACGTCTTGGCGGCCGTGTACTGCAACTGGCAGCAGAACGGGAGCATTCCCGGTTTTGTGAGCCGAGGAGCCGTAACGCTGCTGAAGAAAGATCCAAACAAGGGGGCGCCATAGATAACTTTAGGCCCATCACTCTGCTCAATGCAGACATGAAAATTTTGGCCAAGGTGTTAGCCAAGCGGTTGGCGCTTGTCATCGAGAAACTGGTCAGCACGGTGCAGACGTGCGCCGTGCCGGGCCGGAGCATCCATGACAACCTCCATCTGATGCGCTACATCATAGAGAGGGTAGTTAAGGAACCTGGCATGGGTGGGGCCCTGATCAATTTGGATCAATCCAAAGCTTTCGATAGGGTAGACCATCGATACTTGGAGGCCGTCCTCGAAGCGGCCGGCTTCGGTCCCGTTTTCCGCGGCTGGATGGCTGCCTTGTACACAGGCATCCGTTCGGTTGTTCGCGTCAATGGACGTCTATCGGGACCCTTCGACATTGCACGTTCGGTTCGTCAGGGATGCCCCCTGTCGCCGCTCCTGTACGTATTGACTCTCGAGTCACTACTGCGGAAGCTGGCGACGCTGAGGGGCATCCCGCGAGAACTGGGGTGCGGGACGAGCGTGTCGGCATACGCGGATGACGTCACCGTCATAGCGTCTAGCCACGAGCACATCGAGCTTGTCGGCGAGACACTGAAAGACTACGAAGCGGTGACGGGAGCGAAAATCAACCGGGATAAGTCGGTGGGTTTGCTGCTCGGCACCTGGAGAAGCAAGCCCATACCGTCCGGCAGCGCCTCAGTCGTGGGACGCTGGACGGACGGTCCGGTCAAGTTGCTCGGAGTCTGGTTCGGTCCGGACCTGCAAACGGAGAAGAACTGGGACGAGATAACGAGTAGGGTGGCCACTCTCTGCCGGCAATGGTCCGAGAGGAAGCTGTCCCTAAAAGGTCGGGCGGAGGTGGCGAACGCGTACATCGCGTCCGTCATCGAATACCGCCTGACCGTCGTGCCTTGTCCCGATCGCGCCATCACCGAAATGGAGCGCATCCTCTTCCGCTTTTTGTGGAAAGGAAGCGTTCCGATGGTGAGGCAATCCGTTTGTTGCCAACACCCGCTGAAAGGAGGGCTGGGCATGCCGTGGTTGATGTTGCGTAGACATGCGCTGAGACTGCGACATATCCGGCTCTACGTAGACGACGGTGAGCAGGTGTGGTCGCTGTTTGTGCGACGCGCTTTCCCGCAGCTCGTCTCCATGACCGAGCTGCAGTCGTGGATCAAAAAGAGGCCGAGGAATGGCGAATGGCACCGTGAGTGTCGCGTTGCTCTGCAACAACTTTGCCGTCCCGGGTCGACCTTGAGCGGCTGCATCACAACGAAATCATTCTATAGTGGATTAGTGGAGTGCAGGTACGACGACGATCTCGGGACGAACCTGGGCGTCGACGAGCAATACCTGACCCGCTTGTTCAGGACGACTTTCGGGCCGGGACCTATGGACAACTTCCAGAGATCCTTGGCTTGGCAGTGTTACCGAGAGGCGCTACCCGTTCGGGATAAGCTCTATAGACACGGCTCGCGAAATGCGGGGCCGACCTGCCCGAGATGCGGTCAGAGCGATGAAACCGTTCTGCACGCACTCGTGCAGTGTCCAACCATTTCGGAGCTGTGGGCTTATGTCGAACGACTGCTGTCGCGTGTGGGACGAGTCGGTTTATCAACCGAGTCTATCGTTAATATTGTCACGCCTCCTTCCTTTAAACGGGAAGGAAGAGCTGTATTTATCGTACTTGTGGCTATGGCGAAAGAATGCATCTGGTGGACGCGTCTGAAAGGATTAGAGACAAATACTTTCCTCTCTGGTCAATCTCTCATCAACTTTTTCAAGTATCACTTGAAAAGGAAGGTGAGAGTAGAGAGGCAAGTGTTGTCTAGCAAATGTTTTGAAAAAAGATGGATACATGTAGCAAGAATGGCACGTATAAATGACGAAGCCACCTTGACCATGATTCTATAAAACGTTTTAAAATTTTGTAAACAGAGTTACTTACGTTTCTTGCATAAATAAAATAAATTTTATTTAACAAACTGTGACACTAAGGACCGAGGTTACCGTGGTCTTTTCGTAGGTTTTTCTTTCCACGGATAACCTCCCCATTTATTGGGAATTTTCTGTATTATTTCGTATTTTTTGTAAATACCCCAAACGTTTTGCGATGTTTTTTTTTTCATCGTTGTCCCCACTTTTGTTTTTTTTTCTGCTTTGTTTTGGCCCCCCCCCCTCGAAAAGAAAAAACTCTACATTTGTATTTTGTCCCCTCTGTGTTGAGCCCTGTGTGGCTAATAAAGAAACCTATCTATCTATCTATCTATCTATCTATCTATCTATCTATCTATCTAATCTAATCTATCTGTCTGTCTGTCTGGCTGACTGTCTGTCTGTCTGTCTGCCTGACTGTCTGTCTGGCTGACTGTCTGTCTGTCTGTCTGTCTGTCTGTCTGGCTGACTGTCTGTCTGTTTGTCTATCTATCTATCTGTCTATGTCTATTTTTCTGTCTATGTGTTTGTCTATTTATCTATCTGCCTGCCTGCCTGCCTGCCTACCTGTCTGCCTGCCTGTCCGTCTATCTATCTATCTATCTATCTATCTATCTATCTATCTATCTATCTCTTTTACCCCGGGGTCCTCAAATTATTGCGGTGTGTGGTGCGGTCGAAGTGGCTCTATTGAAAAAGACGTGTTTAAAGTTTTTTTTAGATCTGACGAACCACATCCCATTTATAGCCAGTTTCTTCATGAAAAAGAAAATAAAAAGAGTGAGAGAAACAGAGGAAAAGAACTCAGTGCTGAACAAGCATTTTATTCATCTACCCGAAAGGATAAATAACAAATTTGACCTCTGCAACTCAGAGCTTTAAAAACGGGGATATTTATGTATTGAATATTCGCAATATTATTTCATAAGGTATAATTAGAATATTCATTGTCCAATTATACAGTAACTTATTTGTAGGAAAAGATTCGTAAGTAAAGTTTACGCTTATATATTTTACTATTAAGTGTAATTTTCGTTCCTTCGGTTTATGATAAAACGGTTATTCGTTTCGATTTCCCTCGAGATATTTGTACGAAACCTACTGCTATATATATGTGGCAAGCTTATAAATTATCTTCCTCATAGCCTTGTGTTGAGCTATAAAAGCAGAGCATAATTCAATGCCAGGAGAATTTATTAGATATTTCGTTTAATATTTGGTAATATAGATAAGATTAATCCTCAGTATATTTAAATGTATAACTGAGTACATATTTAAATAGCTCTGTTGACAACGCAGTCTATAGCTTGTCCGCAATAGAGATGTCTCTGTATAATATAGTTATGTAATGAAATCAAATGAATGCAATATTATGAGATAGAATTCGAATACATATCAGCATGTTCACAGCCCAGTCTACGGATTTGTAGCCAGCCACAAAGCAATTTGTGTGTGTTTGTGTGTGTTTGCGTGTGTATATATATATATATATATAAATGTGCATGTGTATACATGCATAAGTGGCGTACTCTTGCGGTGCGGTCAGTTAGTACAAGAGAGATAATTATTTCTTATTTGGCAGGATTAGAAGTTTGAATTTGACATAAAAGAAGAAGGAAAAAGCTGAATAGAATACATATATTGACTTTCTTTTTGTCTGTCTCTGTCTGTCTGTCTGTCTGTCTGTCTGTCTCTGTCTGTCTGTCTGTCTGAACACACACACACTCACACATACAAAACAGACACACACACATATATAATAATGTTAAGGGTACTTTTGTTTCTGAAATGCTCTGGCGCATGCAATTCAGTTGATCAAATAACTAATCAAGTCGGCTTCTTTGGTACAAGGGCACTTTGCAGTTACTATTGGTCGGATTTTGTATCCATCCATTGACTATAGTCAGACACTGGGATGCGTTCTGTCTCTTGTAAGACTCGGGAGCGTCAGCTAAGATTCTTTGGTCCTGTTGCTCGATTTTCCGAGTTGGACCTTGCGTATCGCGTTCTCTTCTCTCTAGACGCAACTCGAGTGACGGCTTGTATGGGTGGGCACACTGTGATATGGTCACGGCAGATGAGAAAGTATCTCGCAAAGATGGGAACTAACTGGATATTTAAACTATGTAGGTTATAACCATACAGGGTTTTACATAGGATTGCACCTAAGAACTTATGGACTAACATCTACAATATCGGAAAGTTGAACTCTGAACTTCTATGCTCCTTTTTCTTCTTTTTTTTTATTACTTTTCTCCACTCCTCTATGTCATCGGTTCCCTAATCTATACCCTTCACATCTTTTCTACTTGTCTCCGATGACAGAATATCCCATATTTTGGGATATCCCAGAAACAACTGTAAGACTTAAAATGTTTTTCAAATAATGATAACGTATATGACTTGAGATTTTTGTCTTGCCTTAGCGTTTGTTGTACTCTGTAACAATTATATATATATATATATATATATATATATATATATATATATATATATATATATATATATATATATATATATATATATATATATATATATATATATGAGAATTTACGAAAAAAAGAACAGACGAAGACAAGTGGTGTAAACAACAAATGGATGTATTAATTTAACGCTCGGGAATAGAGAAAGTCTTTGACGTTTCGAGCTACGCTCTTCAACTGAAAGGAACACAGAAAGAAATAAGGAGAGAAACAAGGAGAAAAAAAATATAAATGTAGTGGTCAGCGATCTCTCTCTCTCTCTCTCTCTCTCTCTCTCTCTCTCTCTCTCTCTCTCTCTCTCTCTCTCTCTCTATATATATATATATATATATATATATATATATATATATATATATATATATATATATATATATACATATATATACATATATACATACATATATGCATTTATATATATATACTACGGGTTTTCACACAGTTTTAGTTTACCAAATTCATTCACTAGATCATCAGGAAAACAAAATATATACGTATAATTCTTTAAATGGCCATTTTGCTTCCTTTCATGTGTAATATGGTGTATTAGTGTAATTAGTTTATAAGATTGGAAGTTATTTCCATTGGAACTAGTGGGTGACAAATTTCGGGACTAATCTATTATATCAAGTCTAGAGAAAAACAAACAAACAAAATAAAATTAAGTTAATTTTGTCCAAAATATATCGTTAAAGAATATAAGAAAATCGGCTCCGTATGGGATTTGATCTTTTATATCTGGAGTGGTTTGGGAATTTCCGCATGGGCTTCTGTGTTCAATAACTGTTTGTATACACACACACACACACACACACACACAATTTATATATATATATATGTATGTGTATATATATATATATATATATATATATATATATATATATATATATATATATATATATATATATATATGTATATATATATATATATATATGTATATATATATATATATATATGTATATATATATATTTATGTAACTGTATATGTGTATGCATTTTTGTGTGTGCGTGCATTCGCACGAGTATGTAATGTGTGTGTGATCGTGTGTGAGCTTGTGTGTATGTGTGTGTTTGTGTAAGTGTATGCTACAGCAATATAACAGCTAGAGACATCAAAAAAGGCGCCTACGTTCTGTGCCTCTATTGGCAGCTGACCACATATGTCAATGGGTTTTAAGCCTGCAGATATGGAAATATTGCCAAAGTGACAAAATTGCTTTAGGAACACATCATATTTCATTGACAACATTGTTGCTTCGTGTCAGTGCGTATGCACACACACACACGTATGTATGTATGTATGTATGTATGTATGTATGTATGTATGTATGTATGTATGTTATGTATGTATGTATGTACGTATGCATGTATGTATGTATATATGTGTACATATGCATATACGTGCGTGTGTGTGTTTATTTTGCTTTTTTTATTTTTTATTTTTGCTTTATCTACGCCGAGGTTTATTTATTAGATGTCGAATAACGAAATAAACTGATATTTATTTAGCGTTTGGATTGGCAAATGGCGATTGAATTGTGGAAATCGTTAAAAAGACTGAAAAATACCTCGTGGTATTTTCTTCCGGTTCTTTACCTTCCGAGTCTAATCGTACCGGGATTAACCATGCCTTTCGTCGTTCCCGGTCTGATAAAATAAAGTACGTGTTTAATAATGCAGTCAATAGTACCGACTAATGCCTTTCCTTCGAGAGTGCTGGCCTTGTGACAACCATTTTTGGTTATTATTATGGTTATTATTATTATTATTATTATTATTATTATTATTATTATTATTATTATTATTATTATTATTATTATTATTATTATCATTATATTCTTCGTCCCTATCTCTTCCATAATATATTATTCTTTCATAATAATATATCTCCTAGCACTGCCACGTCTTTTATTAAGCACACTTGTTTTTGTTCTTCCTAAAGGTTACTATATTCGCATGATTGTAAGGACGCATGGCCAAGTGGCTAGAGTGTTACACACAAGATCGCGCGATCGTAGTTTCAATTCCTAGACCGGGTGGTGCGTCGTATTCTTGGGCAAAACACTTTATCTGACGTTGCTCTACGATAATGTAGACATCTGACGTGTGGTAGACCGTGCATCTGTGCAGAGACAAAGTCAATTTGATGGAGGGAGCGAGCTAATATACAGCACATACATTTGAACACAATAAACAAATCATTTGTGCTGGTCGTTCGGCAAAAGCTTATCACTCATATTTCGCCTTCGACCGGAGAGACCACCATTATAATTAAGAAGAAGGCGACAAACTAGAGGAATCGTTAGCATACAGAACAAAATGATTTGCAGCATTTTGTGTGTCATTATGTTCCGAGTTAAGATTCCACCGAGGCTGACTCTGCCTTACATACTTTCGGAGTCGTTAAAATAAGTGTCAGTCGAGCAATGAGATCGATGTAATCGACTTGTCTCCTTCCCCTAAAATTTCATGTCTTGTGCCTATAGTAGGAAGGATATTAAGACAGTGAACTGTCAGAATCGTTAGCTCCCCGGATAAAATGGTTAATGTCATTTCGCTCATCTTTACAGTCCGAGTTCAAATACCCACGAGGTCGGCTGTGCTTTTCAGTCTTTCGGGGTCAATGAAATAAGTACCAGTTGACCAGGGAAGTCGATGTAATCGACAACTACTCTCTCAAAAAACTGCTGGCCTTGTGCCAAAATTTGAAACCATTAATATTATTTAGAAGACCAAGAGCTTGCGGGATCGTTAGAATGTGAGCTTTTTCCTGAGCAACAAGGGCTGATGTGAATTTAATTTTTATTGTTTAGTCAAGCAATGAAGAATAGGTGCCGTGGCATTTTTTCTTAAAGAGAATCCGGGATAAATGAGAGATTAGAGGGTCATTATACTCAAACAGGATACCTGACCAACAACAGAATGAACTCTGCTGAAGATAGTCGAAGACCAGGTGGTGATGTTAAAACCGCTTAAAGATTAACGATCAATAAAAAATATCACAAGTCATGCCATCCTAAACATCGTTCTGAACAGGTAATATATTTTATTGATGTCAAAAGAATGAAATAGGAATTTGACCACGGCGTGATTTGAACTCAATGCGCATCGAATCAGAAAAAAATATTGGTTTTAAATTTTAGCACTAAGCTAGCAATTTCCTGGTAGGTGTCAAGTCGATTACATGATCACTTGGTACTTATTTCATCAACCTCGAATAGACGAAAGGCAAAGTCGACCTCGGTGGAATATGAACCTTGAACGTAAAAACGGACAAAATGCCGCTAAGCATTTTTTTCCGGTGTGCTAATGATTCTGCCAGCTCGTCACACTATTGGTTTCAAATTTTGGCCAGGAATTTCGTTGAGTGGGTGACTTGATTACATCGACCCCAGTGCTCAGATGGTACTTATTTTTTCGAGCCCTAAAATGGATGTAAGACAAAGTCGACCTCGGCGGAATTTGAACTCAGATCGTGAAGACGGACGAAATACTGTTAAGCATTTTGTAAGGTGTGCTAACGATTCTGCCAGCTCACTGACTTCAGAATCGGAACAAATACAGCAACGTAATTTGCCTCGATACTCTAAAGATTCTACCAAATTGCCATTAATAAGTAAGAAATTGGAAATTACAATTTCAAAGCTTCACCAAAAACTGAGTCAGTTTTAGAAAGCAAGAGGTGTTTGTTATCATAATGTCTTATCATCTGAATCTTCTTGTGTTGGTGATAATTCAACAAATTAAGAAGTCACGCTAAGTTATCATTATAAGAATACTCAAGATATCTGAAGAAGCTGATAGAAGGAGATAGTCAACCACTCTAATAATTATTGATGAAACATCTTTGTTACGTCAGTGAAAATATTTTTATCAACATTAGTGAATCCGTTTGTCATAGAGCGATTATAGGTGATCTTGGCTCGGTTGCAGCTATCTTTATATGATATTCCAATCAAATAGTTTTATTGAACAATATCTAACGAAGAAACTTATCTCTGTTACATTGAACTGTATCTAAGATATCACACAGTATGGTCTCCCAAACAACAATTTTTTGTTTAAGAGAAACTACAGAGTCAAGTGTTATGTCTATTGATGTTGACATTCTCGTTGTTGTTGTTGTTGTTATTTAACACGAGGTCATTCCCCCACTGAATATATAACATGACGGATATAAATTGTCGTACAACGGAAATGACACCAAATATCAACATATTGAGAGCATCATAGTTAAAAACGGAAAAAAGAAAACAGAAAAGCATAAATTTCACGTTTCCAAATTTAATTGTTCTCTACAAATGTTTCTATTTATATATGGATGAGAGAGTGTTTGCCTGTAGATGTGTGTATGTATGTATTAATGCTTCCCTCTCTCTCTCTCCCCCTCTGTCCCTCTCCTCTCCTCCTCTCTCTCTCCCTCACACACACACTCTCTCCCTATATATATATATATATATATATATATATATATATATATATATCTGTGTGTATGTGCGTGTGTGTGTGTGTGTCTATTATTGTATGTATGTATGTATGTATGTGTATGTGCCTGTGTGTGTGTGTGTGTGTTTGCGTGTATTTGTATGTTTGTGTGTGTGTGTGTGTGTGTGTGTGTGTGTGTGTGTGTGTTCAGATATAAAATCCGTGGAATAAACAGTAAACGTAACGTAGGCGTTAACCGTGAAGCAGTTTTAGAAATCCGGCGATGATGATTTTATTAGTTACCGTGTCATTTCTATGAACCCCTGCTGCTGAACATAAGACGCAGTAATAAAGCTGCACCTATCACCACTTCATTCAGCAAATGAGGTTGGAAAGGTTTTGAAGTTTTATTGAAATGTTTCAAGCATAAAAGTCGTTTCAGAAATTAGGAAAAATCATTAACACAAGCATGAAATTCGAACACAGTCGTGGCTTACAGACACACAACTGTTGGCGTATCTCTGTCGGTTTTCGCAATGAGCTTTCAGTTGTTCGGTGGATTTGATTCATAGTCGTAAAAGAACTGTATGGGTGAATATTCCAGAAACATCTGGATCTTTAATTAATTGTTCGATCGAATTTCTCGTACGATTATGTAATAGGAATGCACATATCAATTAGAGAGAAGGAGAGAGAGAGAGAGGTGAGAGAGAGAGAGAGAGGAGAAAGAAGTGAAAGACAGAGAGGAATGAGAGAAACAGAGGAGGAGTGGAGAGTAAAAGAATCAGTCAAAGAATTGGATTGGTACTTTATTTATCGACCCGTAAAGATCAAAGACAAACAACCTTGGCTGGATTTGAACTCAGAACGGTGAAAATGAAACAAATGCAGCAAATACACGCTTTATAACATACATTATATACGTATGAGTGTGTGAGTGTGTATACATAAATACTTGCATGTATCTATGTATTTATATGCATATATATATATATATATATATATATATATATATATACACATACATATATACCCATATAGGAGCACTCCGTCGGTTACGTCGACGAGGGACCCACCTGATACGATCAACGGAACAGCTTGCTCGTGAAATTATCGTGCAATTGACTGAGCAATCCACAGACACGTGTACCCCTAACGTAGTTCTCAGGGAGATTCAGCGTGACACACAGTGTGACGAGGTCGGCCCTTTGAAATACAGGTACAACTCATTTTTGCCAGCTGAGTGGACTGGAGCAACGTGAAATAAAGTGTCTTGCTCAAGGACACAACGCGTCGCAAGAAATTGAACTCACGACCTCACGATCGTGAGCCGAATGCGCTAACCACTAAGCCATGCGCCTTCACATACATACATATATAAGGTACACATATATATGTGTGTATATAAATGTGCCTGTGTTTGTGGGTGTGAATGTGTATGCATATATATATATATATATATATATATACATACGCACATTCACATATTCTTTCATTCTTTTACTCAAAAGCCCTTTTAAAGGGTTTTAATCAATGAAATCGACCGCAGGACTAATTCTTTGTAAGCCTGGTACCTATTCTATCGGTCGGTTTTGCCGAAGCGCTAAGTTGCAGAGACATAAACACACTTGCTTCGGTTGTCAAGCGATGGCAGGGGGAGAAACACAGACACACACACACAAATAAATACATACACCCACCCACGCATACACACACACACACACACACACACACACACACACATTTGTATATACGTCGGGCTACTTTTGAATTCCGTCTACGGCCTGAGGCTATAGTCGAAGACACTTGCTCAAGGTGCCACGCAGTGAGACTGAACTTGGAACCATGTGGTTGGGAAGCAAGCTTCTTATTTCTTTATTGCCCACAAGGAGCTAAACATAGAGGGGACAAACAAGGACAGATAGAGAGATTAAGTCGATTACATCGACCCAGTGCGTAACTGGTACTTAATTTATCGACCCCGAAAGGATGAAAGGCAAAGTCGACCTCAGCGGAATTTGAACTCAGAACGTAACGGCAGACGAAATATCGCTAAGCATTTCGCCCGGCGTGCTAACGTTTGTGCCAACTTGTTTCTTACCACAAAACTACGCCCGCATATACATATATATATATATATACATACGCACACATATATGTATATAGATGAGTGTGTTTGCGCGTGTTTTTGTGTGCGCACGTGTACGTTTATGTATGTGTGGTGTGGCCTCTGTGTGTGTGTGTGTGTGAGTGTGTGTGTGTGTGTGTATACGCACATGTCTGTGTGGGAAGGCATATCTATAAGAGGTCGATACTTTATTCCGCATGAAGCAAGTAGCTTCTAATTTGTAGATCGATGGTGACTGCTGCTGTTGCTGCAGTTACTTCATTACAGATGTTGATGATGATGATGATGATGATGGTGATGATGATGATGATGGTGATGATGATGATGGTTATGATGCTGTGGATGATGTTGATGCTGATAACGTTGTTGAGCTTCAGGTCAAACCTGAATTAGTAAAATTATCATCAAAGGCGTTCTGCCAATAACCAACATGATTTTCCTATATCAGGGACTACCATAATCCAATTTGTTCTTTCGTTTCTTTAAGACGTCTGCCTATATTCAAGGGAACGGAGCTGCTATTTCTAGCAGGCTTTCGACCATGTTGTTGATACTTGATGCCGATTCTGGTGTTCCATAATGTAAAACATACATCAATTATGCATGGGACTGTGCTGACGGTGAACCGTTGTAGTAGCGGTGAGTATTTAGAATGGTGGTGGAGATGGCGGTGGCGGGGGAGATGGCGGTGGTGAGGAGGAAGATGGTGGTGGGCGGGACTTGGTGGTGGACGTGGAGGTGGTGGTGGTGGTAGTGGTCAGATGATGATAGTGGTGGTGGGGGATATGGCGGTGGTGGGGGATATGGCGGTGGTGGGGGAGATAGCGGTGGTGGGGAATGGTCGTGGTGAGGAGGGAGATGGTGGTGGGCGGGGACTTGGTGGTGGACGTGGAGGTGGTGGTGGTGGGGGGGGGAGATGGCGGTGGTGGGGGAGATGGTGGTGGTGGGGGCGATGGCGGTGGTGGGGGAGATGGCTGTGGGGGGGGGAATGGCGGTGGTGGGGAATGGTCGTGGTGAGGAGGGGACTTGGTGGTGGACGCGGAAGTGGTGGTGGTGGTGGTGGTGGTGGTGGTCAGATGGTGATGGCGGTGAAGGTGGTGATAAAGGTGGTGGTGACCAGATGGCTAAGATGGTGTTAAAGAGATGATGGTTGCGGTGGCAGAGGTGGTAGTGATGGTGGAGGTGGTAGTGGTGGTGGTGGGAAAATAGTGTTGGGGAGAGGATGGTGGAGTTGGTGATGGTGGTGATGGAGTGGTGATGAGATTAGTAGTGGTGAGAGGATGGTGGAGAAACGACGGTGATGGTGGTGGGAATGGAATGGTAGTAGTAGTAGTAGTAGTAGTAGTCGTGGTGTTGGTAGTAGTAGTAGTAGTAGTAGTAGTGGTGGTGGTGGTGGTGGTGGTGGTAGTAGTAGTAGTAGTGGTGGTGGTGGTGGTGGTGGTAGTAGTAGTAGTCCTGGTGGTGGTGATGGCGGTGGTGATGGTGGTCATTATGTGAAATGAATATGTGGTGGGAAGAAAGTGAAGTGGTCGTAGTGGTGGGGAGTTGATCACAACGGTGTTTAGGCAGTAACGTTGATGTGGTGGCAGTCATGCAGTGCTAAATTAAACAAAGTGTTACTGAGCTGTCATTGTAGTAAATATGTGGTGGAGATGGGAGGTGGTTGATGGGGTAGCTTGGGGTTTGAACGAGGGTGGGGGGTGGCTGAGATATAATTATGAGGGTGGGGTTGAGTTAGCGTTGTGGTTGCAGGGGGGGTGTTGTTGGGGAGACAGTGTTGTGGGACAATGCTGCGAGGTAGTGTTGTGGGACAGTGTTGTAATGTAGTATTGTTGGTGCAGTTTTGCGGTGCAGTTTTGTGGTGCAGTTTTGTGGGGCAGTTTTATGGGGTAATTATGTGGGGCAATTTTGTGGGACAGTTTTGTGGGGGCAGTGTTGTGGGGCAGTTTTATGGGGCAGTATTGTGGTGTAGTTTTGTGGAGCAGTTTTGTATAACAGTTTTGTATAACAGTTTTGTGGGGCGGTGTCGCGTTAGTGCTGTGGGGATATATTGTGTTAGTGCTTTGGGATAGTGCTGTATTAGTGTTGTTGTTACGCGGTGTGGTTGAGTGGTAGTGTTGTGAAGTGGCGTTGTGTTGGTGTTGTGGAGCAGCGTTGTGTCAGTGTTGTGTTAGTGCTGTGGTTGCGAAATATTGTTGTTGGGGAGGTAGTGCTGTGGGATAATCCTGCATTGGTGTTGTGCTTAGGAGATATTGCAGAGAATGCAGTGTTGTGCAAAATCCGAAATGGGGTTCAAAGGGTGTTGGGTTGGTTCTGATTTCGCCCTGAGTCGCTAATGAATTGCTGTTCCGTGTTTTAAAATATTGGGGTTGTATCGACTGAGTGAGTCAGTGGTGAAGCACAGTTGATTATGTAACAGAAGCAAGCCCTGGTCTGCAGTGGGACAGATTTGAAATTCTTTTCAGGTAGTTCGGTAGGGCATTGAAATGCAGAGGTGCTGCAGATTTAGGGCGATGGAATTTAATCCGTCTCTCATAAAGTGATTCATAGTCGTATTGTGATGGCCCTGAAAAAGACTTGGGTCTGTAAGACTAATTCAGAGCTGTGTTTAAGTGTGTGATGCTACTAGAGTTGTGCATCTGATGATGAAGTACATACAGTAGTAGTTACGATTACTATACAGGGTGTGGTTATACATGTTGGTTTTGTTAGTATTCGTGATGTTGTGATATAATACTAATATTCTGTTCTACTCTAGGCACGAGGCCCGAAATTTTCGGGGAGGGGGCCAGTCGATTAGATCGACCTCAGTACGCAACTGGTACTTAATTTATCGACCCCGAAAGGTTGAAAGGCAAAGTCAACCCCGGTGGAATTTGAACTCAACGCAACGACAGACGAAGTACCGCTAAGCATTTCGCCAGGGATGCTAACGTTTCTTATTTCTTTACTGTCCACAAGGGGCTACACAGAGGGGACAAACAAGGAAAAACGGATTAAGTCGATTATATCGACCCCAATGCATAACTGGTACTTAATCAATCGACACCGAAAGGATGAAAGGCAAAGTCGACCTTGACGGAATTTGAACTCTGAACGTATAGGCAGACGAAGTAACACTAAGCATTTCGCTCGGCGTGCTAACGTTTCTGCCAGCTCGCCGACTTGATATAGTGCTAATATTGATGGTTACAGCGTGCAGCTGACGTACAATGGTGAGGATAGTATCGGTGCTGGTGCTATAGTGATGGTATCAGTCGTGGTATTAGTGGTGGTGGCTTTGGTGGTGGTAGTAGGGATATTCGTTGGATTAGTGTTGGTTTCAACCTTTGGCAGAAGGCCAGCAATTTCGTGGGAGGGGACTCGACTGGTACTTATTACTGGCACTTATTTTATCAACCTGAAAAGGATGAAGGGCGAAGTCGACCTCGGTAGGATTTGAACTCAGAACGTAAAGACGGACGAAATGCCGCTAAGCATTTGGCTCGGCGTGCTAATGATTCTGCCAGCTCACCCCCTTGCGGTATTGATGTTGGTTGGGATGGTGCTGGTGGTATATTAATGGTTTAGGTAGCATTAGTAGGTGTGACAGTATCGTGGTGGTGGTATTGTTGACGGCGTTAGACTCTAACGGTATTAGAGTTAGTAGGAGTGGTACCAGTGATATACCGGGGCTATTTATAATTGTAGTAATGAGGCATATTCGTAGAGTGGTTGTCGTAGTAATGCTGGTGGTATAATGATGTTGGAAGTGAGGGCACTGTAGTGGAACTGGTAGTAGAGGAGGTAGTAGTTATCGTGCAGGGGGTATAGGAGAGACATTGGTTGTGGTAGCTGTAGTGGTGCAGAGAGAGGGAGAGAGAGAGAGAGAGAGAGAGAGAGAGAGAGAGAGAGAGGGTACAGTAGTAGTAGTAGTAGTAGTAATGCTAGCAGTATAGTGGTTGTATTGATTGTAGTAGTAGTAGTGGTACTAATGGTGAATACTGGTGACGGTAGCACTGATGCTAGCAGCAGAAGCAGCAGCAGCAGTAGTAGTAGTAGTAGTAGTAGTAGTAGTAGTAGTAGTAGTAGAAGTTGTGGTAGTAGTAGTAGCAGTTGTAGTAGTAGTAGCTGTGACAGTACGGTGGTTGTAGAAGTAATATTACTAATGGTATAGGCAGGGGTATTGATAGTAGAGTGATGGTATACTGATAACAGTGGTCCTGGTGGTATACTGGTGGAAGTAATTGTGGTACCGGTGGCTTAGTAGTAGTAGTAGTAGTAGTAGTAGTAGTAGTAGTAGTAGTAGTAGCTGCAGCAGCAGTAGTGATAGTAGTAGTAGTGGTGGTGGTGGTGGTGGTAGCAGTAGTGTTGTTATTCATAGTTGTAGTAGTAGTAGTAGTAGTTAGCTAGTGGTATAGTGATTGTATTGACGGTTGTTGTAGTGGTTCTGTTAGTATAGTGTTGGCGATAGTTGTGGTGCTGGTGATACTGGTGATGTAGTAGTGACGTTGGTGGGTTTAATAGTGGTACGTGTGTACAGTGGTGGTGCTGGCTGTAGTACTAGTGGTGGCGTTAGTACTACAATTGGTGGTAGTGAAACTCCTGGTGTGTTAGTGTTAATGTGCTAGTAGAGTAATTGTGGCAGTACTTGTAGTGGTTGCTGTGTGGTGGCATTAATGCCTTTGCTCTTGCTTGTACAAGAAGCGGTATACCTGGTGGTGGTGGCAGTGGTGGTGCTAGTCGTGGTGGTGATGGTGGTGGTGATGGTGGTGGTGGTGGCAGTGATGGTAGTAGTGGCAGTGGTGGGATGATGGTGGTGGTAGTGGTTGTGATGGTAGTAGTGGTGGTGGGAAGGGAAACGAAGATGATGATGGTGGTGGTGGTTTTGATGGTGGTAGTGGTAGTGGTGGTGATGGTGGTAGTGGTGGTGGTGATGGTGGTGGGAGGGAAAATGAGGATGATGATGGTGGTGGTGGTTGTCATGGTGGTAAGTGGTTGTGGTTGTTGTAGTGGTGGTGGTAGTTGTCCGTACACTGTTTGTAGCGGTAATGGTGATGGTGGTAGTAGCAAAAATAGAAGCAGTAGTAGTAATAGTTGTAGTGGCGGCGGTGGTGATGGTGGTGATGATAGTGGTGGTGGTGATGGTGGTGGTGGTGGTGGTAGTATTGGTAGTGATGGTAGTGGTTTTTTACGGTGATGGTAGTAGTGGGAATGATTCTGATTGCGAAGGTGGTGTTCAGTGGCAAGTTAATAATGGTAATAGTAGTGGTAGTGATAGTATTGTAGGGGCTAGTAGTGGTGGTAGCAATGGTAATGGTAGTGATAAAGGTGATGTTGTAACAGTAATTAATTGAGGGATATTAGGCTGCAATATCTAGCCATGTAGAAACCCCCTCGTTATTTTATTTCATATTGGCTTCAGATTTTAGGCACAAAGCCAGCAACTTCAAGGAAGGGGAAACTCGATTAAATCAACCCTAGTGTTCAACTGGTATTGATTTTATCAACTTCGAAAGGATAAAAGGGAAAGTCGACCTTGGCGGTATTTGATCTCAGAACGTGCAGACGGACGAAATACCGCTAAGCGCTTCACTCGGTGTGCTAACGATTCTGCCAGCTCGCCTGACAGAAACGTTAGCACGCCGGACGAAACGCTTAGCAGTAATTCGTCTGTCTTTTATATTCTGAGTTCAAATTCCGCCGAGGTCGATATTGCCTTTCATCCTTCCGGCAAATCGATAACTTAAGTACCAGTTGCGTACTGGGGTCGATCTAATCGACTGGCCCCCTCCTCCAAAATTGTGTGCCTTGTGCCTAGAGAAGAAAACAGTTTAGTTCATATTGGTTGGTTATTTGGTCAGCGAACTGAACGTCGGAAAAACGAACATGTTTTGCAGTATTTGTTCTGGCTTTTTACTTTCTGAGTTCGAATTCCATCAAAGTCCTCCTTGTCTTTTATCCTATCGGGGTCGATAATATAAAGTGTAAGTCAAGTTCTGAGATGGATGGAATCAACTAATCCCTTCATTCAAAATTTCAGGTCTCGTGCCTAACTCTAAAAGCATTACTACTATTTTAATCAAGGCACCGAGCTGGCAGAATCGTTAGAGCGCCGGACAAAATGTTTAGCGGCATTTCGTTCTTTACATTCTGAGCTCAAATTCCACCGAGGTTAACCGTACCTTTCATCCTTTCCGAGTTGTTAAATCACGTACCAGTCAAGCACTGGGGTTGATATAATCGACTAACTCCCTCTTTAAAAATTCCAGGACTTGTGTCTATAGCAGAAAGGATTCGATAATATACGTACTTAATTGAATACATGAGATCTATGTATTCGACTAGACCCCTCCTCCAAAACTTTCAGGCCTTGTACCGATAGTAGAAAGTAGTGTTATTTAATCCTAAGTCGACGATCTGGTGTCGGATAAAATGCTTAACGGCGTTTTGTACGGCTTTACGTTCTGAGTTCAAATTCCACCGATGTCGACTTCGCCTTTCATCATTTCGGGGTCGATAGTATGAGTACTAGTCGAGTACTAGGGTCCCATGTAATCGACAAGGCCGCCCCCATAAATTATCAGGCATTGGGCCTATAGTAGAGAGAATTATCAATTAACCCTATTCTATACATATACTTTTCATCGCATACTTCATTTGGCACGCAGCTGTGTCAAGAGAAATGGGGTACTTGTCTCAACAGATCAATGAAGATTAAAGCTACACTCCAACACGAGGTGGACAATCCCATTTCTACACCTTTTTTGCCGTTTTCATGATAGCTCAGAAGTGACGTCTCGGGGTACAAGACTGTATGTACGAAAATTCAGGATTGCTCAGATCTCAAAATCACTCATTTGATCTCCATGATATTGTCCAAAAGAATGTAGAACAGTAACGCTTAGCACCTGCTTATTGACAGGAACTGTTTGGAGAGTCTTGAGTTGAAAATCAGACCGAATTAGGTGCACCATTATTCTGAATTTATTATAAGGTGGAGAACTGACGGAAGCGCTACCATGCAGGACAAAATACTTAGCCGTATTTCTGCTTTTACGTTCTGCGATCGAATTCCGTACAGGTCGATTTTGCCTTTTATCTTTTCGAAGTGAATTACATCGACCCTCTCCCATGAACTTTCAGGCCTTCTGCCTGTAGTAGAAAGTATTTCAAGCCTTGTGCCTGTTGTAGAAAGGATTATAAGGCTTACTAACCGGTAATGTAGAAAGGATTATAAGGCTTACTAACCGGTAATGTAGAACCATTAACAAAAAACAGGGAGAGGAGAAGGTTGACTTTAAGTTGAGGGTATTCCTGTAGTTTTTATTGGTTTCCGTAATTTTGTTGTTTTGTAGCTCCAAGTTGAAATCTTATCGAGTAGACCTACGATAAGAGGCAGTCCAGTGTTGTTGTGTATCAATGGGCGTCAATGGGGCTGAAAGTTACGATGATACTGATGATAAGTTTCTGATTCATTGAATGGGTTCTGTTGTTTGTGTATTTTGGCAGAATGGTTAGCGCGTCAGAGAAAATGCTTAGCGTTATCTCTTCCGTCTCTTTATACTACGAGTTCAAATTTTGTCCAGGCTGACTTTGCCGTTTATCACTTTCGGGGTCGGTAGAATAAGGACCAGTTGAGCGCTGGTTTTGTGTCAAAATTAGAGAGAATTATCATTATTGATATTGTATAGGTGCTCTTGGTCGTGTAATTATTATTGATGGTGTTAAGGCGGCGAGTTGGCAGAAACGTTAGCACACCGGGCGAAATGCTTAGCGGTATTTCGTCTGCCGTTACGTTCTGAGTTCAAATTCTGCCGAGGTCGACTTTGCCTTTTATCCTTTCGGGGTCGATAAATTAAGTACCAGTTACGCAATGGGGTCGAAATAATCGACTTAATACGTTTGTCTGTCCTTGTTTGTACCCACTATGTTTAGCCCCTTGTGGGCAATAAAGAAATAAGAATCGTTAGCACGCAAGACAAAATGCTTAGCGGTATATCGTCCATTTCTACGTTCTGAGCTCAGATTTCGCCGAAGTCGACTTTGCTCTTCATCCTTTCGGGTCGATAAAATAAGTACCAGTCAAATACAGAGGTTGATGTAATTGACTTCCCCACCCTTCAAAATCTTCTATCGTTTGCCAAAATTTGAAACTATTACTGTAGATGTCGTTTAAAATTCCCCACTCATTCCAGAACAGTTCTGGTCAAAAAGAATTCCAACAGTGATCATCCATTTTTAAAGTATAGTGTATACAGGACTACATTATTCAATATATCGCCTTCTTTGCAAAAGGCGAAGGCGCGTGGCTTAGTTGTTAGGATATTCGGCTCATGATCGAAAGGATGTGAGTTCGATTACCAGGTGCGCATTGTGTCTTTTATTTCACGTTGCTCCAGTCCACTCAGCCGGCAAAATGAGTTGTACCTGTATTTCAAGGGGCCAGCCTTGTCACACTCTGTGTCACGATGAATCTCCCTGAGAACTACCTTAAGGGTACGCGTGTCTGGGCAGTGCTCAGCCATTTTGCACGTTAATTTCACGAGCAGGCTGTTCCGTTGATCGGATCAGCTGGAATCCTTATCATCGTAACCGACGGCGTGCCATGTTTTGCAGATAGCAGATGCTGCTATTTCTCGCACGAAAAAGGACCTTCGCTGGTTTGTCTTGTTGATCTAAGAAAAGGTATTGTTTGAGGTGTTGGTATTGTTGATTGGAAATG
>NC_142937.1:24893225-24900700 GCF_046866305.1 Octopus bimaculoides
AAATATATCATATATATATGTGTGTGTGTATATATATATATATATATATATATATATATATATATATATATATATATATATATATATATATTTATATATATTCAGATATGAATGAGAAGCAGAGCCGGATAGATATAAAGAATATCGAACACACATACACAAGTATGTGTTTTCCCAGTTCATGCACAGGGTGCGATTTATAGGCGTAAGAGAGTAAGTTCTCGTTAATAAATTGCAGCCTGCCCACAAACTGGCAAAACATATACCTTGTGTATGTCTTTACATTGTTTATATAATAATAATAATAATAATAATAATAATAATAATAATAATAGGGATAAACATCCAAATTTACAGGTAAAAACTCAATTAAATTCAATTTATTAAAAATTAAAATTAAATTAAGTTTCACAGTATTAAATATAAATATATAGTTTTAGAGAAAAGAACCAAGGTTCATGAACTCATCACTGAAAATCCACACTCACATATAGAAAAATTAATAAGTAAAAGCACAATAAATAAGTATAATATAATACAAAGTAAATATCATAAGATAATGATAATATTATCATTATCTGTGACTGGATTTTCAGTGATGAGTTCATGAACCTTGGTTCTTTTCTCTAAAATTATATATATATATATATATATATATATATATATATATATATACTTATGCAGAGAGAATCGGTTGGGTGGGGGGATACATATATATTTTTATCCTTCCGCTGTCGCTGGACTTTGGTCAAGATGAAGGACTGCCTTGTAAAGTTTTTATTCAATGACCAATAAACGTCTGAAGGCGTGAAACTCAGTATACCTGTTATTCAAGCACATAATAATCATTATTAAACTCTACAGTAATTATTATTATATTTTTCTACATGTTCGCACAATACTTCTTTCAGTTATACCAAATACACAAACATACGTACACGTGCCCATGTTTATATATATATATATATATATATATATATATATATATATATATATATATATATATGTTGTTGTACCTGGGGATGGTCATATTGCCAGTTTAGCCAATAAAAACACACGCACTGTATATTTGGTGTTAATTTGCTTCAGTTTTATATTACATTATATTACATTAATCCTATTTCGGCCAGAGTTCCTTCGTCACACTTCTGTGACCTCATCAGTGGTTCTTTGCTTTCTTCTATCTTATGTGTGTCTCACCTTGCTAACTATCAACCATTTTGTATTTTTCATTAATATCATGTAATATAAAACTGAAGCAAGTTAACACCAAATATACAGTGCGTGTTTTTATTGGCTAAACTGGGAATATGACCATCCCCAAGTACAACAACATCTGTTTCAACACACGATTTCACATAAAAAATCTTGCAAAACAAATATATATATATGTATATATATATATATATATATATATATATATATATATATATATATATATATATATATATATATATATATATATATATATATGTATATATATATATATATATATATATATATAAATGTATGTATGTTTGTATTGATGTGTGTTTTATTCCCTCTTTTATTATGTTATCTCCTTCTTTTTCTTTCTTTCCTTTCCATTTTCTCCTAGCTTTCTTCCGCCAGTGTCCGACGAAATTCTATGTCGGAAACATTATATTTTTACACTATAACATGTTTTTCTTCACTGAACATCAGCCTAATAATATCACCTATGAATGTTCCTCGGACTTTAGTTAATTTTTCTATTTGTATTTGCTTTTTGCTATATATATATATATATATATATATATATATAATGGGAAAATTATACAAAATGTATAAGTAGGTGATGAATAAAGCACTGGCATATTTATCCGTAGATTTACCGCATATGATAGGAAATGGAATGTGTAATAGATTTTATTGTGCGCAACACATGTTTCAACCGCTGAAATCTACAAGTTAATTTCATTCTGTCTCTGTTTATTTTTTCCTTCTTCCTTTCTGTCGAAGAACGTAGGCTCGAAACGTAAAAGCCTTTTTCCTTTTTCCCGAGTGTCAGACTAATACACTTGCTTGTTGTTCATACACCCGTCTTCATCTTTTTGTCGCTCTATAAATTTCAACTATACTTAAGTATATATATATATATATATGTATGTATGTATGTATGTAGTACATACATACATACATACATACACCCACCCACCCGCACACACACATATATATCTGTATATATATATAGATGTATGTATGAATATATATATATATATATATATATATATATATGTATGTATGTATCTTTGATCTTTTATCTTTTACGTACTTCAGTGATTAGACTGCGGCCATGCATGGGCACGTCCTTGGAGAATTTTTAGCCGAATGATCGACCCCTGTACGTATTTTTTAAAAGCCTGTTAATTGTTCTATCTTTCTTTTATGCTGGCCGAACCGCTGGATTACGACAACGTAAACACACCAACACTGGTTGTCAGACGGTGGTTGGGGACAAACAAACTCACCCACACACACCTACGCACACACACATATATATATACGAGTTCTGATCAAGAAGTATCCGGTTAACATTTGGGTTAACTTGGCTTTTATGACCACGACACCTATTCATACTAACGAAGCAAATGCACACGGAGTGAAACCGCTCGGAAAAGATTGATGTTGATCCCTGCTGTGCATGCACACTAAGTTTAACGGTCTAGCTCACTTCTGCTGTTTACAGCAGTGCTTGGAACGAACGTGTGTAAAGTGTGAACGTCCCATTGACCATAACAGAGAAAGTTGTCATGGTGATAACTGCTCAGGAGCCCACGCGAAGTTGCAGAAAGTGTATGGAGAGAAGTTTATGAGCCACATACAAGTGTACGAGTGGTTCAGACCTTTCCAAGATGGCCGCCAAAAATGTCGATATTGACGAACGCTCTGGGAGACTTGCAACTAGCAGGACTGTAAAAAAACTTCGTAGATGTGTGTGCCGTTGTGGGGGGAAATCCTCGAATCACCATCCGTGAGTTATCAGAGGATGAGCAGATTAGTTACGGTTCAGTTCAGTCCATTATCATTGAAGATTTGGGTATGAGATACGTGTCTACCAAGTTTGTGCCGAAACTGCTTTCAGCTGACCAAAAGGACACTCGGGTTTCAGTTGCATAAGATCTCCTCGACTGTATCGAGAACGATGAAAACTACTTGCAAGTTTTGCGTTGTCCACTGAGCAAGTATCGCTAAGATTTTTGCAAAAATTGATGCAGATTCTCTGCTCAACTTTCTGTTATGGTCATTGCGACGATCACCCGCCACACACCTTCCTTCCAAGCGCTGGTGTAAACAGCGAGAATAAGCTAGGAGGTTAAAACTTAGTGCGCATACAGAGCAGAGTTCAAAGCCAATCTGTACCAAGTGGCTTTACGCTGTGTGCTTTAGCTTTGTTACTATGGCAACAGTCCGGATACTCATTGATCAGACCACATATCTCTCTCTCTCTCTCTCTCTCTCTCTCTCTCTCTCTCTCTCTCTCCCTCTCTCTCTCTCTCTCTCTCTCTCTCTCTCTCTCTCTCTATATATATATATATATATATATATATATATATATATATATACACGCACACACAAGTTTCTTTCACTTACCGTCTACTAAATCCTCTCACAAGATTTTGATCGCCTCGTGGCTATAGTAGAAGACACTTGCTGAATGTGCCATGTAGTTGGACTGAAACCAGAACCATGTGGTTGTGAAGCAAGCTTCTTACTACACAGTTATATATCTAAAGAGTTTGCCGGCTAAACTTGATTAAGTTTTTTGTCTTCTTTTTCAGGAACAGCTTGATAAATTGGTGGACAACGAACGGCTTTGCAGGGCATAAGGATTAAATCTGTATTTGAGAAAAAGTTAGCTGACATGGAGGAATTGGAAGGAACTGTGATGGTCTTTCGGTGTGTCTCATGCAAAGGTGACGTCACGCCGTCATCTTTGAACAGGGTCTTAGGCTCAATTCTGAAGGCTACGTGAAGCTGCTTGAGAATTTGGTCAATCCCTGGCTGGAGAGGGTTGCTGTTGGAAGGCCATAGCTGTGATAGTAGGATACGACTTCTTGCTATACCTCTGGAAAGAGTCAGAAGTAGTTGTCGGAGTATTTCTACGGCATCAACAATCTTAATTTCTGACCTCCTAATCACCCTCGATTGCAATGTCATGGATTTCAATGTGTGGAGCGCTGTTGAGAAACATACCGACAGCTCTGCTTGCAACACCAATGCCGAGCCGACGGCCAAGGTCAAGGAGGTGTCCAAATATATTCTCAGGGATACAGCGACGAACGCATACAAAATGGGTTCCGGAGCTGTCTTGAGGCTGTGGTGCAACGAAGCTGGAGCTGGTTACTTTGAGTAAATTGTTATCTCCTAGCCATATTGAAATTTTTTCATATTATGTTTTATTATGCTTTTATTTTTGAATGGGAGATTGTGTTTTATTTTCCCTTCATGCAAAGAGTCAAAATTAGCCCAAATATCCCTTATGTGTTTATGTATGCATACGAGGAGCGGTTGCACACTTTCTATCTACCAAATTCCATTCGCATGTTGACGGTATAATAGATGATTTTCGCCAAAGAGACTGTGCAGAGGGATCGAACCTGGGCTACGCATTTGTAAAGTGAAAGTCTTAACCACTGCCAAATTTAGCTTTTCATCTATCTATCTATCTACCTAACTATCTATCTATCTATCTATCTATCTATCTATCTATCTATCTATCTATCTATCTATCTATCTGTCTGTCTATCTGTCTGTCTGTCTGTCTACCTACCTATCTATTTATCCCCCCCCCCCCGTCTGTCTCTCTACCTACCTGCCTTTCTATCTATCGATCTATCCCTGACTGTCTCTCTGACTATCTATCTATCTATCTATCTATCTATCTATCTATCTATCTACGTACGTACCTGCCAATTCATCCAACTACTTACCTATGTATACATATTTCCACATATATGCTAATACGTACACTAGCACACACCCACTCCCACATACACATACTCACTCACACGCACGCACGCACATACAAATCCATATATAAACACACTCACACAATCACACACATATACGCACCTAGATATAAATGTATGCGTGCGCGTGTGTTATGTGTACTTGTGGCCGGAATATGATCGACGCTGCTACTATTACATTTCCACGACTGTTTCTGTGTTGTTATCTCGCATTCAATGTGAGGGTTATCGTTGACTAAATCAGAGTCAGCACAATTATCGAGCTCGGAAGGACGATAGGCTGAGTGTACTCGAGCAGGTTTTGAACTCAGCATGACAAAGGACGCAGCTATCTATTGCAAGGGCATTTTTCTTTCAGGCAACGAAGCTTTATTGTAAGCCCACCCAATCCCCACAGCCCTGACAAACTGCAGTTGTTGTTGTTGTTTATGTCTTTAACCTCAGTTCAAACCTAAGTGAAGTTATTTATACGAAAAGTTTCAAACCGTAACCGAACCGGCTTTTTCCATTTTATTGTTTTTATTCTTTCTTTTATATGTTTCAGTCATTTGACTGTGGCCATGCTGGAGCACAGCCTTTAGTCGAACAAATCGACCCCAGAACTTATTCTTGTAAGCCTAGTACTTATTCTATCGGCCTCTATGCCGAACCTCTAGTTTACGGGGATGTAAACACACCAGCATCGGTTGTCAAGCGATGGTGGGGTGGGGGGAAACACAGACTCATGAACAGACACACACACATATACATATATACACACACACGTATACATATCTACACACACACATACACATATATATATTTACGATGAGCTTCTTTCAGTTTCCGTCTACCAAATCCACTCACAAGGCTTTGGTCGGCCCGAGGCTATAGTAGAAGACAATTGCCGAAGCTGCCACGCAGTGGGACTGAACCCAGAACCATGTGGTTGGTAAGCAAGCTACTTACCACACAACCACACCTGCGTTTTGTCAAATTTGTTTCAGGATTAGTATATCGAGGACTACATTTTTCTGGACACGTATACAATTTTTTTTCCCCTTATTTGAAAATGATAGGGTCTGATTTGAGATCGTAGGTTGACTGATCTTTTTAGTTGGTAAGGGAAAGTAAGGATGAGTGGACATGGACAGGACGTCTTTGATCGTGGGTCTACTTAATCAGGGAGGATCCGATGCTGAATATATATATATATATATATATATATTCATTTAAAATACAGAGATGCCTGTAATAGGACATCTAACCCGCTAGAAATAGCAGCAAGACTACATACCACAAAAAGTAGGGATAATTTCGAAAGGGAATGAAAAATAAAAACAATTACCGATCTATATTCTGTACCATGGTTTCAAGTCAATTTTAGTAAGATAAAAATTATATATCTCACAAAAGGTCGGACTATCATCAGCAGAATGACCAGACAACACACACACACACACACACACACACACACACATACACACACACACACACACACACACACACACACACACACACACACACACACACATATATATATATATATATATATATATATATATATATATATATATAAACAGCAAGAACAACAACAGCGACAAATACGGAAAAGAACAATGTGTTATATTTTTGACATAGCACTATCGATAATAAAAGATAACTTAACCATTCAATAAAATATAAATGAATAAAGTAAGTACAGACTGAAATAAATGCTAAGATAATTGCGACTCATTTATTGTCCAGTAGTGGAGGCATATGGTCTAGTGGTTAGAGCAGCGGGCTCAAGGTCGTGGAATCGCGGGTTCGAATCTCAGACCGTGCGATGTGAGTGTTTATGAGCGAAACACCCAAGCTCCACGCGGCTCCGACAGTAGGTAATAGCGAACTTCTGCTGACTCTCTCACCACAACCTTCTGCCACTCTTTCTTCCTGCATCTAGCAGCTCACCTGCGATATACTGGCGTCCTGTCCAGGTGGTGAACCTTTCGCCAGTGAAGCCGATAAACCGGCCCATATGAGCCAGATATGGCTCGAGAAGGAACAAACAAACAACAGCAGTTGCCCAGTACGACCTCGGTCCAATGAATGAAACCTTTAAAGGAATAAAAGAATTAAATACCAGAATAGTCTATACTTTAGTATGTCATGTTCGAGGCGTCCAGAGTATAAGACGATGGATAGATTATCGACAGTAACTATTTCTGTTATCATGACAATACTCAAGGGAGAAATGCTGCCTGTCACAGTTGGCATTGATGTAGGCTCTCTAGAGAATTTGGATACATCAAACATGGGCAACTTTTTCGAGATGTGGGCCACATGAGACAGAGCGCTCTAGTAAAAGTATTCAAGGCAATTTTTTTTTAATTAGTGTTTCATTCAGAATGCTACACGCATGCGTTCTGCAGGCGTCCTGCAGGCTGCGCTTGCCTACGACTGGGATACATCATCTGTTGAAAGATGCTTTCGATTACGATGACACACATATATGTACCACCC